>NW_027108705.1:56987-59769 GCF_000696795.3 Halyomorpha halys | reverse complement strand
TTATTATTACTATTATTATCTCTTGTTTCATACTTGCTCAGCGGTACCCTACCCTGCCTGGGAGGCTTACGAGATCAACACACAAGGAAGACGAACTCTCCATTTCTTTACCTTCTACGGCGCCATAGCGATCTGCTGGCTGGTCACTGCTTCGGTTGACACCGTGGTACTTCACTTGACCAACCAGCTGTGCGACAAGTTGGCCATCCTCAACAACACCTTGCAGCTCATCGGAGTCGACCAGGAACAAAGGGAAAGTGTACTTATGAAGAAAAAGGTACTTCCCTTGCAGGATTACAAGGATGAGACAATACTCAAGACTTCCTTGGAAGAACATTGTCATCTTATGAGGTAACCATTTAGTGCAATCACAATGCTATGAAATAGGGGCCTTCTTGTATCCTTAGTTTTTACCAGGAAAGTAAAATTACTATATACTTTATAAGTAAAGATCGCAAAAAACAAAACAAACAATGTGCAAAATTCAGTAAAAACCCAGTATGTGTAAAATTGTTTATAAAACACCCAATTCCTGCAAAATCAGCTTTATTGTGTAATTATTATATTTAAGATATTTTATGTAAAATTAATTTATGATGAATATACTTGAATTTCAGATAATTATTTGGAACAAATTTTTTTTTTATTTTTATTTACAAAATAAATAACAATATAGACAAAAATGTTGTGTCAAATATAATTATAATGTAACCAACCACGTTGTTGAAGTAGGATACATAATGTTGTGATAAGGTAATTAGCGGTACCCATTTTTTGATGCTGGGCGAACTCCAGATGGCTCCCGAACTCACAGGGCTGACTCACGGCTACAGTGAAATAGAAAATAGTTATTTGCCACAGCCGGATTCGAACCCAGGTCCTTAGAGTTTGTAGCACGGTGCCTTATCAATGAGCTACTTACTGGCTATTCTTCTACTTTTCTATTGTATCCATTAATTTAAATTAATATTTGAAAAAATAGGAATCGAAATAAATACCTATACATAAATTTTCTATTTAGCGGTTTACCTCATATAAATAAATACTAATATATGTAAACAATATAATATATAAATAGATAGATCTTTGAATTGTCATAACGCCCTCTGCCTCCCTCCCTCACCCCCCAAAATTGAGTTAGAGGGTTGAAAGTGCACTTGTTAATTGAGCTGGTATAATCGATGTGAATTTGGAAGTTTAAGGTTATTATTTATTTTTAAGCATTAATTAAATGACTTTTGATCAGTTTTTCATACAGCACTATCAGGGAGGGGGGGGGGATATATCAAGGGGAAATATCAATCATGGATAGACTGCTCACGGTTTTTTTCTTTTTTTTTTTTTTAGATTGACAAAATCCTTGTCTCAGTTCCTGAACGAAGTGTTCATCTACCAAGGAGTGAACTCCATGGCAGTCCTCTTGGTCTGCCTTTACATCTTCTCCAATGTACGATGTAGTGTTCCCTTTTGTTCATATAAATTTATATTATTTTCAGTTAAAATATTTTAATTGTAGAGCAGCGACTTGGTCAACGACACTGTGGCCTTCTCGGGGGCACTGGTCGTGGTTTTCCTCCAAGTCCTAACTTCCTGTTGGTCAGGAGAGCTCATAAAAATGAGGGTGAGTACTATATGTAATAAGTAATAATAATAATTATTATTATGGGCAAGGCTTGGTTCAGGATTTATAGTGTGAAAAATATTTTATTTTATTTGTATTCATTGAAATTATTTTAATTATTTTAAAACTATATAAAAACATATTAGATCACTAATTAAAACGGAAATAAGGAACAAAATAGGACATCCTGTTCATTATTTTCCGTCTTTTAGTGTGTACTATATGTTTATATTTATTTTTATCTACTTTTTTATTAGTTATTATTTCCGTTTTCATTAATCTCCTACTAACCTTTTTTTCAATTTAAGAGTTTGCTGCAAAAAGGAAGTAGCTTCAATTTTTCTAGTTTTTGGGAAAAACAAAACAAAAGTTCAAAAAATTCAAATTGAAAGTTATGTAAAAATATATATACACAATATTTTTACATAACTTTAACTTTTTTCCTCACTTTCCTTTTACAATCAATTCCAGTCTAAAAAGTAAATAAAATATTTCAATTTTTTCCTTTCTCTTGTCCCTTCCATTTCACCATTTCACAATTTTTATTTAATTTGATCGACAAATTCACTCACACGAATTCCTCCTCTCACATGCTCTCCAGTGGCCCGCTAAAAAAATTCACTATTAGACAGGAATGTGAGATCAAACCAGAGAAATAATAGTCACAGCAGTAGATTAGTTTATAGTAAAACAAACAGAAATACTTGACTGGATAAATAAGTTAAAAAATAAAATAAATAAATTAAAAAAATAATAATAAAATAATTTAATGAATAAATAAGTTAAAACACACAAATCGACAGGTCCATATACTAAAATAAATAAATAAAACAATGAATAAATCTATAAAAATATTGACAAATAGCAGTCGTTTCATTGCGAAAACATAAAATGAATTATTTTGAGTTGGGACAGTCTTCTTTTACATCGATGAAATTGTAAATCATTTTTACACATACAACTTTATACCTTTTTTCTTATTTCTATTCTCAAACTTTGTTACTTTATTTTAATGAGATGTAGATGGTTGACCGTAGATTAATGCTTGAAGAAGTTTGTCGGGGGGTGCGGTCAGTAAAGAACAACATAAATAAACAAAACAATATTTATTTATTTTATGCCGACGTTTCGACCTGAGTTTCAGGTCTTCATCAGGGCTAT
>NW_027108705.1:48919-52682 GCF_000696795.3 Halyomorpha halys | reverse complement strand
AAACTAATTAATTATTTTGCAGTGTGAACAGATCCACTTCTCGCTCTACAACAACCACTGGTACAATGCCGACCACACCCTCAAGCGCTCCTTGTTCATCATGGCCACGTACACTGCGAAGCCTATCACTCTGAGAGGTGCTTATGTTTTCGAGTTATCACTACAGACTTACGAGACTGTGAGTTGTTTATTTAACATCTTATAACATAATGTGTGCATATATTACATACGGCCTTCAGACTTATAAGTAACTGTCCATCGAACCGCAACCTTTGATAGATCTTTCCTCATCCCTATGGATTTCTATTCCCTCCTTCATTCGTAGTTCTAATACCCTTCCAAACTTCAAATCCCGTATCTTCGACCACCTTCAGTCCACCCAATTCCGTAAGAATAACAATTAAAAGTTTCAAACAAGGTTTATATATATTCTGTATTTAATGCTTCAGTTTTTCGTTTTATACTTGTAAATATGTATATTAGCAGAAATTGTACTTTTTCATTTATTACTTTTAGTTTAATTGTATTTGATTTTTATCATTTTTTTTCTACTTTTATTTATTATCAGAAGTTATGTTTTATGATATGACATATAGTTTTATTTAATTTGTTCTATTTTTATTTTATATACTTTTTTAATTATTGTAGTTCATTTTTATCTTTTCGAATTCACTGTTTTATTATATTTTATGGCGTTTTATAATTTCATTTTATTTTTTAATTTCCTCTAAGGCTTTAAAGTCTAATTTTGACGCCTGTATATTATTCTAAAGGGATCAATCCCATAATAAATTAAGAATATTATATACTGGAATCTTACATATATGAACTACTTAGCTTGAAAATGATGCCGTCCATACATTTGAAATTTGTCGATGTTTCTGCATAGCGTTATTACCGTGCTATAAACCAACTCTTGACAGTTTTACTCCGTTACTAAGGTGGTATTTGTTTCCTAATTTTCGTTGGAAATTTATTGTTTCACAAAATTGGACATTTTAATTTTTCGCTGCTTTGCCCAACGTGGCTTCGCTCATGAAAATATATAATTTGTAAATTATTTTTGTTGCAGTTTATCAGGCAGGCGTTTTCCTTCTTCACTGTAATGTACCAGTTTTTGGATTAAATTGGAAATGAATTACATCTTATTAATAAAGGCTTTAGGGACCAATAGTGCACTGCAAGATATGATTTTCGTCATTTGATTAACATTTTATTTTATATTTTAATCTCACTTAATTATATATTTCAACTTTTTGAATAAAATAGAACAATAAAAAAAAATTTCTTCTGTCGTATAATAAAAAAAATATGTATGTTGTTTTTATTTTTGGTTAATATACCCAGTAAACCTGCCTCCTCTACTTTCCTATTTCAAATTACAGAAATTGAAATTACTTTTGGTCCAACTCTGACATCTTTTAAATGTTTACCGGTGCAAATTTTACTAAATTATAAAATTATAGTGGGAACTGATCCTTTCATTACAAGAGTAACCACCAATGGTTTAGTAATTTTTTTTTCCTATATATTCTCCAAACCCCCAAAAATAATTGAGCCCTGGGTATTTTAGTTCTACGATCAGTAGTTTTCCCATGAGCCATTCATTTCATAACAATCTCAAGTTAACACATCAACTAGATTTAAAAAAAAAAAAAATTCAGCGATTATATTCGATTTATTAGTCTATTACTCTATTTTTGCAATTACTTTACCTCTATAATAAAAAAGAAAAAGATCGAGTAAGGTGAAATTTAAGGAATGATAAATATCATGTAGGTTGTAAATGAAACGAATTCATATAAATAGTACTACATAACCAATAAATTGAATCTTCGTTCAAGAATCTTAGTCAAAAACGTAATGTAATGTCTTCATAAATAATTAATTGTGCTATGCTAAATCAAAAATAATCTGCTAAAGTTATTTAACAAGATTTGAAACGATGTATTTATAGTACAAGAGCCGGGAAGAAAAAAGTTATCACACCCCAATTTTTGATTACTTTAATAAGAACTTTGTATAATTACTAGTCAAAACTGATGAGTCTGCCAAGTAAAGGTAGGGGGAATAAAAAACAGACTGTTTCAAACCCTTAAAAAAACATTAAATTTCTTTCGGAGCTCTATATCTTAAAAACTTTATTTAACAAAACAAGAAAATTTAAAAGAACATTATTTAAAGTAGAGTAAATTTGCTGAAATAAGAGCCCTAATGGAGTTATTTAGATTCAATAGTTCCCGAGATACAGCTTTTTAAAAAGCAACATTTCTTAAAAATCTTCAGCAAAAAATTAAAAATCTGAAAGATTAGTAGTTAGTTAATTTATTTTGAGAAATCTATACCTCAGGAACTATGAGACGTACAGATGTCTATTAGCACTCAAGTTAAAACTAGTTTAATGGACTATAAATAAGTTTACGACCTTTACCATCGTAGAAATAGTAGTTTTCATGATATTTGCTAAAATAAATTGATTTATAATTGTTCGGACAATAAGTTTGATTTATGAAAAACATTATTTCATAAACCATTGGACGTACAGACGTCTGCCAGCACTC
The DNA here is from genome assembly GCF_000696795.3 of Halyomorpha halys. Taxonomy (NCBI): domain Eukaryota; kingdom Metazoa; phylum Arthropoda; class Insecta; order Hemiptera; family Pentatomidae; genus Halyomorpha; species Halyomorpha halys. The sequence goes on along the minus strand of NW_027108705.1, from coordinate 50,121 downwards.
AAATTAAAGCTAGTTAAATATGCTATAAAGTAGTTAATAAAGTTTATCTTTGTAGAAGTAGTATTTTTATAATATTTGACAAAATAAACTCACAATGTTCGTCTCTCTCTCTCTAGACCTATAAGAACGCACATATGTCTGCCAACACTCAAAATAAAGGAAATTAAACTTACTAAAAAGTAGTTTATAACACTTATCTTTGTAGGGGTACTATTTTTCAAAAGATTAACCTATGAATATAAATTTGGCAAATGAAAGTTTGTCCCAACAACTATAAATTAATTAATTTTAGCAAGTTTCATGAAAACTACTACTCCTACGAAAATAACCGTCATGAACTACATTATAGCTCATTAAACTAGCTTTAATTTGAGTGCTAATTGACATCTGTACGTCAAATAGTTATTTAGATATAGATTTTTCTTTATAGAATTAAAATAATTTTCTTTAATTATTAAAATAAATTAACTAACTACTGATCTTTCAGTACGTTCCATACAACATGTTTCTGAAATGTTGCTTTTTAAAAAGCTATATCTTGAGAACTATTTAACGTAAATAACTCTTTTAGGGCTCATCTTTTAGCAAGTTTATTCTACTTTAAATGACGTTCTCATAGGTTTTCTAGTGTTGTTGCTACTTTTTAAGATATTGAGCTTCGAATTAAAAAAATTGTTTTTTCGTTTTGAAACAACCGCCATTTTATATTCCCCCTACCTTTACTTGGCAGACTCATTAATTTTGACAAGTAATTATACATATTTTTCATTAAAGTGATAAAAAATTTGGGTGAGATAACTGCCTTTTTTTCCGTCTTGGGTTCTTGTACTATTACACCGCATCCATAGAATTGTAAAGTAAACAATCTTAAAAAAGAGTTAATTATTGTATTCATAGGTTGGTAAAATATTATAATTAATTAAAAGACGGAGAGCGCAAATATTCATCTGTTAGCAGTTTTAAAACAACGCATACTATAAACGCCCACAACACAAGCACTCCCAAAACTAACCCTCAACAAGTCAGTCACAAATCCAGGCAAACCTATACCAACCAATCCAAATAACCCATTGATATTGCGTGAATTTCCCATATTTTGCACACGTTTAGAGGCACCTTTACATTTCCTGCGTATACTATAAAAATTAAAATAATCAAAAGTATTACCGGTTAATAAACGTTTTCGCTGAGATCGTTGTCAA
>NW_027108705.1:42680-48869 GCF_000696795.3 Halyomorpha halys | reverse complement strand
ATTTTAGTTCTACGATCAGTAGTTTTTCCCATGAGCCATTCATTTCATAACAATCTCAAATAACACAACTAGATTTTTTTTTTTCTAATTTTTCGGTTATTATATTCGATTTATTAGTATATTACTCTATTTTCGCTTATTACTTTATCTCTATAATAAAAAGTAAAAACACCGAGTTAAGTGAAATTTAAGGAATGATAAATATCATGTAGGTTGTAAATGAAACAAATTCATATAAATAGTACTACATAACCTATAAATTGAATCTTCGTTCTAGAATTTAAATCAGAAACGTTTTAATTCAATTAACTAGACATGTAATGTCATCATAAATATTTATTTGTGCTATGCTAAATCAAAAATAAACTGCTAAAGTTATTTAACAAGATTTGAACCAATGTATTTACACCGAATCCATAGAATTGTAAAGTAAACAATCTTAAAAAAGAGTTGATTATTTATTCATAGGTTTCATAGGCATTCATAGGTTGGGGAAATATTTTAATTAATTAAAAAACGGAGAGCACAAATAATCATCTTTTGACAGTTATTAGACAATGCAAACTAAAACAAGCGGCCTTCGATTTGTGTCCAAAAACCGACATTCAATGAGACAGCCACAAATTCAGGCAAACTTATACCAACCAATCTGAATAACCCATTTACACACTCATGCATGCGCGAATTTTCCATACTTTGGCACACACGTAGAGGCACCTTTATATTTCTTGCATATACTATAAAAATTAAAATATTTAAAAGTTTTACCGGTTAATAAACGTTTTCGCTGAGATCGTTGTCAATTATCGTTCGAGAAGAAAAAACATCGATATATTTGCCTGAAGTAATGATAACAAAGGATCGACCAAAGAGTGGGTGGGGGATGTTGAAGCAGAAATAACAAATAGCTCGCTGTCATAAGATGAATCGTTCGCTCATTGAGCCGTTCATTTTCTTCATTTGAAGCCGTAGATTATTCCTTGTTGTTCTTTATTTATAGCCCTGCCTCGCTCCAAGTTTTATTATCATTACCTTGCTCTAGATTTTAAAAATTGACAAATAGATTCCCTCATCCACATGCTAAAACAATATAAATATAAAATTGAATTAAAAATTATTTTATCCTTGAACTAAAGCCTTCTAATGCATTGTTTAGTTTTTTTTTATATCTGTCTGACTAAATATTAACAAAAAAGTTAATTCCAATTTAATGCAGTGACTCTAAACAGGACATTAGCGGAAGATTTGGGCGAAATTATTCGATTGACAAGAGACAAATACATTTATAATTTGTAATTTTTTACAGTAATAATCTATTAATTAAAAAAAAAAAAATACGACTAACATTCCAAATACATTTTTATACGAAGAATTTCAATCAAATCAAATTGTATTCGAATAAATATTTAATCAAATAAAAATATAAAACTGAAAACAATTTTATCATATTTTATATTTTTTTGTCCTACAGAACAATTTGCTTGGTTAATATATTTTTGGATCGTGTATCGATTTATTTTAACTTTTCTGATTTGTAAAATATTAGGATCCCTTTATAAGTTTTAGGATATGCAGAAAATGAAAATGCTGTCGCTTTCTATATTTTAGCTTTTCTGATTTTCCGAAATCAGATAAAAAATATAATTTTTATTGAATTAAGTATTAATTCGAATAAAATTGTATTCATGTTAAAAATTCATAAATACAAACTCCGAATAAATATTCCTATCTTGTAAATTGAATATTTTCGCTAATTCTGATAGGCGGTCAAAATGCCTTTTTCTGGAAACCGCGCTCTTAGAATGATCCATATCCATTTAATATCGGGTTCCGATGGGCAGTTAGTTCGTTTTTAGTTCGAGAGGATACATAAAAAATTGGCAAAGAAATCAAATAATTTTTATTAAAATATTTACCATATTTTTCAACACGCTTAAGCAAAGTTTTAGTCGTCAGATTTTCAATTCCAGATTTAAAAAAAGTTTCTAAATAGTTAGTTCTTTACATAGTGTGATAACGAGAACAGGTACTGTCAAGTACCAAAAACCTGACCGTACCAAAAGTACCGTCACAACGGCGGTAGTTGTTGCCATGCCTCCAACTGCTGAGGTATTTTTCATCGTGTAGATTTAAGTCCAAGAGCCCAAAAGTCAGTACTTTCAACACAATTTTTATTTTTTTTAATGAAACTATATATCATTACTAGTCAAAAGTCATGAGTTTGACAAGCATAGTTAGGGGGAATAAAAAATTGAAGTTGTTTTTAAAATGCGAAAAAAAAATTTTCATTCAGAGTACCCTATCTTTAAAACCACCTATAACAACCAGAAAACCAAAAAAGAACACAACTAGAAGTTTAGTAAATTTGCTAAAATATGAGCCCTAACGAAGCTCTTTACGTTTAAACTCGAGATACAGTTTATGTGCCTATTTTGTGGTAAAAATGTACTGAAAACTCGGTAGTTAGTGAGTTTATTGTTAGAAATCGTGAGACGTACAGATGTCAATTAGCACTCAAATTAAAGCTACTTTGACGTGCTATAAAACAGTTTATAACGTTTATCATCATAGCAGTAATATTTTTCAGGATATTAGCTACGATATAGTGATTACTAGTTGTTCGGACAAAATTCCATACGCAAATATCATGAAAACTACTTCTCTTACGAAGATAAACGTCTAAATCACTTTATATAGATCCAAAAGACGCACATATGCCTGCCAATACTCAAAATAAAGGAAATTTGACGTGCTATAAAACAGTTTATAACGTTTATCATCATAGCAGTAATATTTTTCAGGATATTAGCTACGATATAGTGATTACTAGTTGTTCGGACGAAATTCCATACGCAAATATCATGAAAACTACTTCTCTTACGAAGATAAACGTCTAAATCACTTTATATGAATGATCCATATCCATTTAATATCGGGTTCCGATGGGCAGTTAGTTCGTTTTTAGTTCGAGAGGATACATAAAAAATTGGCAAAGAAAGTAACGTTACAACGGCGGTAGTTGTTGCCATGCCTCCAACTGCTGCAGTATTTTTCATCGTGTAGATTTAAGTCCAAGAGCCCAATAGTAAACAAAAGTCAGTAATTTCAACCCAATTTTTATTGCTTTAATGAAACTATATATCATTACTAGTCAAAAGTCATGGGTCTGACTAGCATAGTTAGAGGGAATAAAAAATTAAAACTGTTTCAAAACGTGAAAAAAATTTTCAATTGGAGTTCCCTATCTTTAAAACTACCAAGAACACCAGAAAACGTAAAAGAACATAATTAAAAGTATAGTAAATTTTCTAAAATATGAGCCCTAACAGAGCTACAGTTAAACTTGAGATACAGTTTTTGTACCTATTTTGTGGTAAAAATGTACAGAAAACTAGGTAGTTGGAATGTATTGTTGGGAATCTATATCTCAGGAATCGTGAGACGTACAGATTTCAATTAGCACTCAAATTAAAGCTACTTTGACGTGCTATAAAACAGTTTATGACGTTTATCATCATAGCAGTAATATTGTTCTTGATATTAGCTACGATACATTGATTACTAGTTGTTCGGACGAAATTCCATACGCAAATATCATGAAAACTACTTCTCTTACGAAGATAAACGTCTAAATCACTTTATATCTCTAGATCCAAAAGACGCACATATGCCTGCCAATACTCAAAATAAAGGAAATTTAACTTGCTATAAAGTACTTTATGACACTTATCTTCGTAGCGGAACTAGTTTTTATGATATTCACATATTAATATAAATTTGGCAAATGAAACTTTGTCCGAACAACTATAAATCAATTTATTTTAGCAAATTTCATGTAAACTACTACGAAGATAAACATCATAAAATACTTTATAGCTCATTAAACTGGCTTTAATTTGAGAGCTAATAGACATCTGTACGTCGAATTGTTTTTGAGAAATAGATAAAAATAAATTCACTAACTACTGATTTTTCAGTACATTCGTTATGAAACTTTGCAAAGTATATCTCGCGAACTATTGTCCGTAACTATGTCTATTAGGGCTCAAATTTTAGCAAATTTACTCTACTTTAAATGATGTTCTATTAAGTATTCTAGTGCTGTTGGTTGTTTTAAAGCTATGGAGCTCCGAATGAAATATTTTTTTAACATTTTAACAGCCACCATTGTTTATTCCCCCTACTTATACTTGGCAGACTTATTTTGACTAGTAATTGTTGAATACATTGTTTTCATTAAAGTGATCAAAAATTGGGTTGAAATCACAGACTTTTTTTCCATCGGACTCTTGTAGGACTTTGGAATTTCAATAAAAAATTTTAAAAAAAATTAACTCATTTCCCGTTGTTGGGACTGCTCGATTGAGATAAAAGTATAACATTATAAATCGAATACACGAGTCTTCTTATGTTAAGTATATCAACACACGCCCTTGACATGAACCGAAATAGCCTGTTTTCGGTTTCAAGTTGCCTCGAAGTAGAGAGCAATAGATCTCCAACTGGGCCACTAATCCAAGATGTTTTGACTTGGAGTATTTATTACGAGTCAGCTGGAATATTTAGCCGTGTCCTAGGCAACGGATATATCAAAGGTGCCCTCTGAGAGCGCTGCGATAAAATCTTTTTGTGAACGAAGAGCTAGTGGAATAACTCGTTCCAAAGAGCTTAAGAACCTAAGGCAGCACCTGCTCTGGCAATCACGTACGATCGCTCAACTCTTACACCTATAAAATCTTCTCTACAATAAAACCCGTGCGTACTTGTCCCTAACCTCTCACTAACTGCCTTATTGATAACTCTATCCCAAAAACGACAGTTGCTAAGGAGTTGAAACTAGTAATGGCGGTTCCTCTTATGCTCTAGATCAAAGGTGGCCAACTTTTCTGTATATAAAATCTACTTTTTGACTTAAAAGTGCTTCGCGATCTACTCGTTGTCATAAGCATAGTCTAAGGGAAAATAAGGGGTCTGAAATACATACTATAGGGGTATTCATGATCTTTAATTTAACATGTTAAAACGTGTTAAATGAAAAAACTTATGTTAAATGGAGAAATATTTTCTTATTTTACCATGTTAAAACGATATAACATGGTTGAGAGCGTGTTACTAGGTCTGTTATGTATAATGACGTCATGCAACAGACCATATGAGCTCTATATCGTCGTATTAGGTTACTTGCACGTAGTTTGTATTTTGATTGTTTTGCCAAATCTTCACATTTATAATTTTACCCTACTTTAGGCATGTTGTAATAAATTACTGTAATCAAAACTTATAAGTAAACAATAACAAGAAGTTTTTGAAGGAAAGGTTACTAAACAAGTTACTGATAAATCCGCTGGGATCTCTCATGCATTTAACATTTAACATGACTTTAAATAGGGCTGCTCATAATCCTATATTTAACATGGTAAAGTATTTTACATTTAACACAATATCATGAATGCCCCTTATGTCTATACACTGTGTTTCAGTATAAGGTGCATTCCAGCGAATATTAAACAACATTTATCATTCACCATTGTAAAAAAGTAATGAAATTCTCAATCTTCATTGAAGTGATAAGTTTTCGATTTTTTCGGTTAACTACTCATTTTCATGGGTACACAATAATAAAAAAAAATATATGACATTTTAAAGAACTAATGTTGAATTAAATATTCTCCTAGAAAATACAAAAACTCCTGAAATGCTGTAATTATCTCCGTTACATTAAGAGAAATAATAACAATACTGCATATAACGATCGGGGACAGCAATGCAAGTATATTAAAATCCAATAATTTACAAGAAGTATGTAAAAGTTACAATATATTTATTACGGTTTACAATACTGACTTCTTAATTTAAATAGAATTATTGTTATTCTTAATATATTTGTAATACTGTCCCTTATTTTTCTCTGTTTAATGAGCACAGTTAAGAGATCTGTTGCTGAGAATGTTCACTTATCAAGTAAATAGATAGATAAGAAATGTGAATTAATTTTTTTTTTAATAACCTATTTATTGTTATATACAACTGTATACATATATACACATCAAGTTAATTTGCTGTAAGTGATATTATGACATGATACAAACATGTTGAGAATCTATCCATTGATAGAACTCCAAAAAAATTTCTTAAGGAAAAGATCTCGATACCACATAAAAAATTGGCAAAGAAATCAAATAATTTTTA
>NW_027108705.1:40056-41711 GCF_000696795.3 Halyomorpha halys | reverse complement strand
CAAGAAAGACTCCCGAGCAGTACATTCCGCGCTCAAATGAAGACGAGACTACATCAACCACACGATGGCATTGCTGGATAGTGGAGTGGGATGTTCGGAATCCTATCTGGTGATTTGGTATTATGTGGTTGGAATCTAGGATGGGGTACAGGCGTTTTAAGATAAGTTTCTCAAGGAAAACAAAGAAAAGGTATTTGCATTTTAAATAGAAGAAAAATTGAAAATCAACGTGGCCACCGAAGAAAATAATATTATTTATAATATTAAACACTTTCTTGATACTGGTTAGTATTGTTCAAATAAATAATTTAATTTGTATCCATTTTAGCCTTATTTTTCTTACAAGTCCGACGTTTCGGCCAGTCCTCAGGGACAATCTACCACAAAACAGCTTTTATTATATGTATGATCTTAACAATTCAAATTACTTGATATTATTATTCATAATTTAACTTAACTTAATACAATTTTAGAACTATATGACTTAAAAACTCAACTTCACGCAGGCTATTCTGCCCAGGTTAAAAGAACAAATTCTATGAAAACATTAAAACATTAGGTAAACATATTTTTTTGTTAATAAGTGTATCCTACATTATGTCTAATTACCTAATTAGTCAATTTTCATATTGAAAACCAAAATGCTCTAGATATACCATTAAGGCAGAGTTTGAAAGAATTAGGATTAAAATTGGTTTAAAAAAAAATTATCATACAAATTTTACTTACTACTCTACTTGGATCCTGTTTCACCAATCGCCGGTAAAACTAAGGATTGTATAACTTAGATTTTCCCAAGAGTTTTTTAAAACTACGGTAACTTAGCGACCTGTTTCTGGTCTACAGTTTTGTTATTCAGGTTAACAAGGTTGCCTTAACCTGACTACCAAATTGTACAATTCCTATCGCTCATATTAGACATCGTAGATCCAATTTAATTTTAAAATAATTCAACAGCTACTTTTGACAGTCGAAATCGCTGAAAACATTCTTCATCCGACCAATGTAAAAAATGATTTGTTCGATTAAGTATAAAAGCATCACAGTTTAATTAAATGTACATTCGGCTCAAAACAATTTATTCAGTACTAAATTATATTGGAATCAATAATGAAAATATTAAGAATCATTATATGGAGTTAGTCATTCTGTGAATTGAAAAACGCACGCACTTTTCATATTTTTAAATGAACACGGACATGGACAGACCATTCATTTTGCGATACTTTGTTATTTGACTTAAAACTTGTATTTTTTCTTAAATATAAAATTAATCATCCGTCAGGACCTCCATGTTCCATATGTTGCCGACATCAATCCTTCCATGATAAACTTCCCAACCAGCCAAATCCATTAGTTTTAGTGGTACTAACCACGACTACCTAGCTTCTTCAGTAATTAATAATCCTCCTTGGCTACTGAAAAGTAGAAGGCCTCGAGATCTTCCCCACTATAAATGCTAGAGAGAGTTCTATCAATGAGTAGATTCTCCACATGTTTGTATCATGTCATTTTATCATTAAACATCCAGCCTATTTGTACATCTACAGCATAAGGAGGTCCACCGATAAGTTTGAACTCCATAACAATTATATACCGAAAACAAAATACAACAATGTCAAAATATCAAGCAAAGTTCCGAGAACTGCTACAAA
>NW_027108705.1:29767-37691 GCF_000696795.3 Halyomorpha halys | reverse complement strand
TTTGAAATGAAAAGAGGGACTAATCTGCAACGAGAGGTTTTTGAGGACAAGTTTATTTGTGACATAATAAAGGGCATGAAGGATTTTACGGAGGATGTTGGATTGTAAGGAGTGGATACGGGAGTACTTTGATGGTTTGGTAGAGTCCCAGAGTCCATCAGTCCAAATCTTTTCGAATCAGATTACCCAAACAATAACCCAAATTTTATTTTGCATATTTTTAGAAAAATGGGAATGTTGACAGAATATTAAACTATTTTTCTTTTTTCTTTGTAAAGGGAATCTGAGAGAAAACAATCTGAAAATTTGGCAAATATTAAAAATACTAGCGTTGAAAATTTAGAAGGAATCTACGAAAAACGCGGGAATGATGTTAATCAAAAGTTGAACTAATAAAAATGTAGGATCCATTTACCCAGGTTCATCTTTTTTATTATTATCAAAATAAAGTTGATTGTAAAACATATTAAACCACATTTCAGGGCCAATGAGATTACTAACACTCTTGGGCAAAATGTTTATATTCCAGTGTCCTTCCTGGATTTTTTTTTGTTTATATTCTTGCAGATATTTATATTTACTTAATAATAATTTTTTTCCTAATAACATTATCCTCTATACTAGATGATAGCTAATATTTTGAAAATGCTCAATCAGCTCCACGAAAACACCAGTTTTACCCGATAACTACTTGCCACATTAGCCGCTGTTAAAGAATCGTTATATCTGTTTGATTATTCCAGTCATGATTGTACTGCCGCACTAGCTATGGCATGATAGTTGATAGTACAAGTAATGTCAGTGATGCAACTGTCACGTTAACAACCATTTGTATACATCTTAACAGTGAACTATCGTACAGTTTCCGTTATTGTGGCAAAAGTATTAGCCACTACCATGGTGTAACTCATTAGTTACAGTTATGATAACAGTTACTGTCATCACCCTATCTTAAGTCCTTTCTTCTCTTGTACCCCTTCACTCTCTCCCCTACTATTTTTCGACTTTTATCTCGTAATTATTACTATCATTTATTCATTGTCTTTCTCCTTTAATTATTATCTGTTCGTACATTTTTTGAATCATCACGCGGAGACCCTCCCCTCACCTTCAAATATTTAAGTGAGTTCTCACAGTATGGACACATCAAAACCTCAGGTAAGTATTTCACGGGATACTTTCAAGTACCAAAGGTAGAAAAAGGTTGTATTAATATGATTTATGTTACATTTAAGTAATGCAATTTATTAATCTATGTATTATTTTCGGTTTTACAGGGATCGGATGTCAGTGGACTAACCGTCGCATTAACTGTCATATGTATACGCCTCGCCATATGTAAACGAACTGTCGCAACATATCAATGTTTGTCGAGGTCCCAAAAGTAATTTGCTCCGGACCCCCTAAAATGAATTCACTCCATACCAAACAAGCAAAACAGGCCTGAAAAATAAATCTATCCTGGTCCAAAAAATATATATATGTCATAGCTCCAGAAGGTGCATATGCTATACAATTCAAAATCTAAGGAAAAATAATAACTTTTGGTAACGGAAAAAGTGTTTAAGGATTGTCTAAAAAACTTAGTTGAAGGACCAGTGCAACACTACGCCAACACGGCTACATATAACCTAAAACCCTGATACCCGCTAATTACCAGCTAAAATACTTTTTTTTCCGATACCTCTAAAATAGAAATAATACATGAATTCATAAATTGCATTACGTAAATGAAACATAAATCAAATTCAATACAACCTTTTTCTACCGTTGGTACTTGAAGGTAAACAGTGAAATACTTATCTGAGATTTTGATGGGTCCATTCTGTGCGAACTCTACCTAAATATTTAAATTTTTTACTCTCAGACATCCACCAGAACTGATCCTCAAGGGTATAAATGTAAAATGGAATCCTGCCAGTAAAACAGCAAGATACCTGGGAATTCACCTCGATAGCCGCCTTACCTGGACCCACCATATCAACATCAAACTAACTCTAACCTACACAAGGTTAGCAATGCTAAATCGTATCCTTAATAGAAAATCCAAATTAAAATCAGAAACAACTATTCTTATTTTTAAAACAATTCTCAAATTGTGTGAGCATCGTTGCCATGCTGATGTATGGCTGTAAAGTCTGGGGAGCGGCATCCTTTACGAAAAGGAAAAAAATTACAATATTTTCTACAAAGTCGTAAGAATTGCAATGGATCCTCCTTGGTTTGTAAGAAACGGCCAATTGCTTTGCCGAATCATCATGAAATTCCACTACCAGTTACCCAATGTTAAAGGAGCAGTGACCTACAACTTGGGAAACCACAGCTCGAAGACTGCAGTCCAGGCTGCTACAGGACATCCTGTTATAAATTCTATATTTATCAGTTCTGTTATTGTCACTTTAAAATTTTATTTTATCTTAATTTCTTTTTTTTTTCTCTTCATCTTTTCCTTAAATTCACTTTCTTTTTTCCCCCATTTGAGGTCAATTATATATTTTGTTAAATCCATAAATGTCATTGTTTTTGTTATTAACTTCACTTTTATCTTTTATTAAGAATTATAATTTTAATCTATTCATTTTGTCTTATTTTTTTGTTTTATTTATAACATTGTGTATAGTTAAGGGTGTCTTTTGTATGAGATACTATATCATCCCCATGATCAATAGTTAAACAAAAAATACAATGTACTTCATACATTAATCATGTAAAACCCACCAAGCAGATCTGGTACTAAATAAATAAAATACCTAAATATTTGGATGTGAGGGGCCTCCGCGTGATGTTTGATCCCCCCCCCCCGCCTTCCCCCCAATGAATAATGAAAATGAGTAAACACAATAATAAGTAAAATATCGGAAAATACCCGCATGAGCAGCACAGGATATAATAGTACTATTCAAGATAGAAAGTAATTCGATAATAGAAAGTATTATCAATAATATAATAAAATATCATATAAATGGTTCAATAGATAAAAAAATCAATCAAAATAAAGTACTTTACTTTTGATATTAATTTTTAATACTGAAAATTGTTAGAAGCGCATTCTAGTAGGAGATTTATGAACTTAACTGTTAACAACGATGGCTGATAGAGTGCGTTCCATACCCCTTAGTGTGGGAAAGAGTAATTTTGTGTTTACATAAGGTTTGGTTATTTGATTTTTTTTCACTAAATAAATAATAATATTTAATAATTGTATTAATCATTTAAAATAACGACCGTTATTTGTCCGCGATTCATGCCATGCCATCCCAATGATAGATGTTGGAACCATTCCAAACTGTCCTCTGTTATGAAGGGGCTTTATCAAAAGACTAGGTTTATTTTAATATTCTCAGCAGGCTGCCTTTCCAATCAAAAATATTAGTAGTGACATCTAGAAGTAGCAGTGGTGGAATTGAATTAATTAACTCTGTCTTTGTATATTTAGATTAAGTTTTAAAAATATTATTTTACATGTTACATTAATCATATATTAAAATTATTAAAAACTTATACTGTAGAAATATTGTCACACACTAATTAATAAATAATTTTAAATAAAAATATTGCTGCTATTCGCTTATTGTTGCACAGAGATGTTAATGACCAACTTTGATTTGACAAAAAAATCAAGTTTGGTCAGATACATTCCCTAAATGTCATAGCATATTTATATATGAGTACACAACACAAAGATTTTGAATGTCTGAAAAGAAATTTAAAAAAAGAATTAATGATAAATGTAATAGCAACTGAACATCATTTGTAATATAAGAAACTTGACTTTAATCTAGGTACATAAATGATGAAAACTCTATTGAATTCATCAAACAGAATTTAAGACAAGTGTTGAACTTTTTAATTTAAATCATAAACTTTTATTGAAGGACTTAATATGTACATGTAGTATATGTAAAGTAAGGAGGATGAAGATGCTTCACTTAATAGGCAGGTTTTCTGTTTTAAAAGTAATATTGAAAAAAATATTTAGATAAATGTATAGAGACAGAAATAAATACAATGTTAAATTTTGGATAAAAGTTATTTATAGACATGAAATGTACTTTGAAGAATAGAAAATACTAATAACACAGTTCATTTATAATAACTAAATAAAAACAGTATGATTATTGATCGATACTTAACCCTGCCAGTAATGTGAAATTGTTAAAATTATTATAACTTATTGGTATTAACTTTGTTAAAATTATTCATAACTTATTCATATTGTTAATTATATATAGTTAATTGAGTCATGGGCTAGAATAACATCATATGTAACAATTTTCTATTCCATTGGTTATTTTATTTTATTAAATGATTATGAAATCATGAAAAAATAGGTGTACCTCAGAAACATTAACAAAACTAGTAGATTGTTTACCCTGATATAAATCTGATTTGTATACGATAAATTATCATTATCATAAATTATCCTTATTATAAATGATTATTATTAAAATCATTCATAAATTATCATAATCATAATAAAAAACTGTCATATTAATGTTCATATATATTCTATATATTAAGTTTCATCATCTAAGCTCTTTTAATTACTATATATGTGTGTCTATAATCGATAAAAAAAGTCAATAACCAAATAATTCTATTTACAAAGGCAATGATAACCATCCGTAGTTTTTTCCTCTTTTATTCAAACAAGAAAATTTCATATTAAACATCACTTATACAATAGAATAGTTTATGATTCGATGATAATATTTTAATAATATTGGATGATATTGTAGTAATATATATCATATATGATATGATAATATTGGAATAATATCGTAAAAGTTACAAATGACACCATTAATAAAATAAAATAAGAGTTAGACCTGAGTAAGCCAAAATTGTGAAATAAGTCTTTTCTTGGCTCTATAACTTTACAAAATTTCTAAATAATTGATGACAAAAACTGTAATCATGTCTGCATGTCGAAATTATTGTTAGTTTTCAAATGGAGACATAACAGATGAAATGGTTTATAAATAACCAATACTGATCGGTCAAATTTTATAACTGCAATGATTTTAAAAATGTAAATTTGGCAATGAAAAAAAAAAAAGACTCTCTATCCCATTTTGACTACTTAAAAACTTGCTACTACTACTCCTATCGAACTGTAAACACTAAAATAAAAGTGGGTGACAAAATATATTTGTTCGCTACTTTTTTTATTTCATAAATACTTAGTTTAAATAACTGATCCAATAAAACATGAATTACTTATTAAGTTTCAAAGACTGGAAGAGTTGCAAATGTTTTAATGAATTGAAGTATAAAATCTTCCATTGAAATTTTGTATCATTTAAAAAAATTTCACATTATCTGTGTACAACGTTTACAGGGCCATCACTCACAGCAATTCATAAAAAACATATTTCAATAGTACAAACACCATAATAATAATTCAAAAATTTAATACTAATAAGTAGTTACCTTAGTATTTTTTTTTAATATAATTTCCTGTCTGGTATAACTATTCCCCTCATTAGTTCACATTAAAAATACAATACTGTCGTCCTTGTTAAAATACGACTTATTTAAAATAAGGAGAATTTTGTACACAGATAATGTGAAAGTTTTTAAAATACAAAATTTCAATGAATACAAAATTCATTAAAAGATTTTTACACTCATTAAAAGATTTATTATGTTGGGACGGACAGACCCGAAACGTCATATGGAATATTTTATTAATATAAAATTAATGATAATAAAATGTTGAAATAAGAAGGCTACTAAATAACTGAAAAGGGGGACAACAAAAAATGACATAAATTAGTGTCTATGAAAAACAAACTTACTTAATAAATTTATTGGAAGATTGTTGATTGATTCATAAAAAGACGATTGGATAAAGGAAGGACTGCACCTAGACAGTCAAATTAACTCAAATAGAAAATAAACTAAATTATGAAAAAACTAAACTAAATTTATGTAAAAATATAACAATTTACTTTGTTCATTTTTATATAGATTTTCTACATGGTTTATTTTTATTTCATACTATCTAATTCTCTTACTTTGTTACTTAAATTTAGTTGTTGGTTTATTTTTTAGCCATGATAAAGTACTAGAACGTGTGGCAAAATGTTGGCTCATAATAAAAAGTTAATTTTCTATTTGATTTATTTTGACCACACCCAGACCATCTTCCTTCCATTAATAAATTTATTGTGTAAAATTACAATGTCTAATAATAACAACTATGTTTTTGGGTCTTGTCTCGCATCATCATGTTATTAAGTTCTTAAAGTGTGTTCAGTAAAATTTCTTGTAGTTTTTCATTCATCTTCAAATGGTTTTGCCCTGAATCGATTATTATTTTATGTATACTTACAGGAACTTTTTGGGCAAAACCATAATAATTAGGCAACACATATCTTCCATTAATGATTTTTTTTTATTTATTGATTAAAATCACAATGTTGTTTAACTGTTGCAATGCTACAATTTTGGACAGATAGGTTTATATTTTCGACACCCCCTAAATAAAAGGGGACAGTTTTTTAGTTGCAAAATATAACCGTCTTTTATATTAAAAAAAAAAATCTAATTTTTCATTAAAGTAAAAAAATTATATATAATTAATTAAAATTTTAAGTAAGTTCAGATTATATATAATTTGTTGGCCAATCATTGAATTTATTGAAACTTTATTACTTATTAACTTGAAAGTTATTATTTTTTTAAATTGATTGTGGTTTAAAATGTTGTTAATCAATCTTTTTTCATTAGATGAAATGGTTAGAACTGTTTCATTATAACATAATATTTTTCTGTCATAAATTATTTTTATCTTATTGACTACATATGAAAAATTTTAATGAGTTCATGTTTATTTCTTTTAAAAATATTTCTAATTGATGTAAAATTTGAACTCAGTGAATAAGAAATATTTTTTTGATTCTCGAAATCTTTGCTCTTGGCAGTAGGTTTAAGTTCTTGGTTTATATTTAAAAAATATACCAATTATTTGAATCAACAAATCTGGAGAGCTCCATCACCAACAGACTCGTGCAAAATACAGACTACCCCTTTCCAAATGATAAAATGTCCCCAGCCCCCTCTTCAAATGCATTACCAATGCAGAAAGAGCATTTCATCATGACATCGACCCCACTCACTCATGGGGCTTTGAAAAAAAATATATATACTATAAGAAGTTATAACAAACAAATTGTGAGTATCTGCTCAATCCTATTTAAATGCTAATTCAAACAGAATACTGATCATTCCAACATGCAATATTAAAACTTTTAATACCGGCTCAGACGCTACTATAAAGAGTACTATATACAACAACATACAATCGTTCAGCATTAAATTGTTAAAAATAAGATGTGAGAATTAGTTTACCAGTTATCTGTATTATCAGATTAACTTTAGAAAGAATGTAAAAATGGTCTTTATGAACTTTCTCCTTATTTTATACAAGTTATTTGTATTGTAACAAGGTTGACAACAATAGATATTGTTGTATTTTAATTATGAACTAGTAATAATAGTCCATAATATAGTATAATAGTATAGTTATAATAACTGTTATATCATATATGAAATCATATTTTAAAATTTTAAATAAAAGAATTATTGTTTTGCATTATTGAAATTCAGTCATTGTGAGTTGCAGTAAACCTGATGATTAAGCCAAAAGGTTGTATACAAATAATGTGAAAATTCTTAAAATAAAACAAAAATTTCATAGAAATATTTTTTCATTTAAATATTTACAACAATTTCAGCCTTTGAACCTCAATTATCCAGTTAGTTAGATTAGATGAGATATAGAGACACCTCTAACGATTTATAAAACTATGATTATTGAATAATTTTGATTAATAAAAAAAATTATAAGTAACTTTTAAGTTTTTGAATAACAGTTATAAAAGGTTTGATTATTATTTTTTCATTTATATTATAAGAA
>NW_027108705.1:26722-28982 GCF_000696795.3 Halyomorpha halys | reverse complement strand
AATGTATTTCATTTATATTATTTTTTTACATTTTCTTTTAAGACAGATTAGTATGCTGTGTGTTATAGCACTCCACTGTATTCGGGTGGCATTGATTCCTGTAGTAAAGAATTTCTCTCTTGGAATGAAGTTGGATTTCACAGGGTGTAAAGATATTGCTTTAACTACTGGAAATGAAAACATAATTTTGTAAAAAATTCTGTTATAAATTCATCTATTGCTTCCAATTGTAATTCGTGATTCAATTGACAATTGATTATAAACCATGTAGTATCTATTGCGATTCTTGGCACCTTGTAATAGTCCCAATGAGTCTATGAGATACTACTTTCCACCATACAATGTAGTTCATTCTTTTCAAAGTCTAGCTTATTCAAAAAATAACTTTATGTAAGAGGTTTGGCACCTCTTTTTCCCAACCAAAGGCCTTTTACTGAGAATTGTAAGCCAAATTTCTCTTTTTTCTTGAACTTTCTTAAAATTTTGAAGATAAATTTCTTGAAGCTTCTTGAATAGCCACCATTTTTTATCTGTCCTTACCATGATTATCAGAGTCATAGTTTTTTAATCTTAACTATAAAAATTTTTCACTAAAGTAATAAAAAATTGGGATGAAATAACTGCTTATTTCTTCATCCCATTCATTCAATAAATTGTTTCCCTTTCTAGTTATCTTTCTTCTTGATTAAAGACTCTTGTTATTGTAATGGTGTATAAAAAAAGACCGTTTTTCAACCAAATATTTTTATTATTATTTCTTAGATATAAAATATAATTAATACTCAAAGTATAGTCCATTGTTATCTATCATAATTAGCCATCTGCTAGACAATTGCCCGATCTCACGCTACCATTCTTTGGGATGGCTGTCAAAGAACTCTTTGACCGCAATTTCAACTTCTTCAAAATGATCAAATTTTTACCTTTGACGGAAATAGGCAATGGATCGAAACAAGTAGTAATCCCATGGTGCGAGGTCTGGACTATAAAGTGGAGAAGACAGGAGTTCCTACACATGAAGTTCTTTAAACTTTTCTTGTTTGACGGGAAGTGATTGATGATGGCGACTAACAGTATCTTTCGACACACCATATTCCCTGGCGAGGTCGCTAGTACTTGTGGATTTGACTCAACAGCTTCCTGCAGAACCTCGTCAATATCCATAATTGGTCGCCCGAAACCTTTCTTCATTTCCAACTTCGTATCTCCACTGCTAAATGTTTCAAACTAACGCCACGCAGTGCGCTGTTCAAGGACACCTTCTCCTTCATATCTAATGAATTCACGAGTTGCTTAGCGGCTGTAATGCCTTAAGATTACGAGTATTTCTTAAGACATTGTCACGTTACTTCTTTGAAACAAATAACTAAACTGATGCTTTTTTTTTAAGAAGTCGGATGGGATTAAACAAGCTTAGAGAATACTCTAAAGGGATTATTAAGTATGAAATAGGATTCAAATATTTACAGTCCTTTGAAACGGTAATTTTTTTTTTTTTTATACAGCCTATTAATAATCTTATTTTAATATTGATATTCATCTCATTGTTATAATGCTAAATTAAGTATACGATGACTGTACTTTCGTACTGTCATTATTAGCTTGATAGGTGGTGACACTAAATGTTGTAACAACGTACAAGCAACACCACGAATTCAAGAAAGACAAGACGGAAACATTTATCCAATTAGAGAGAGAGAAGCAGGGATACTTTAGCGGGGAGAGCAGCTGGCAGCCATCACTCAACCAAAGAGCTAATTGAGTTAGTGACTCTAGCGAGCGAGTTAGATCACTAGCGACTCATTCAGGAGTCCCCTGTCGACTACAAATCATCACCGTATATCTATTCATATCTCTCCCTCTGTACTTTTGGCAAATTGCCTATTAGATAGGCCTCAACTTATCCATAACTCTCCATCAAATATCATTTCTGTCCTCTTGGAATTTCTGTTAGTATTCATTCGGCCGTGGAGGTCGCTTTTATCTCTACACTCAGCCACTGGTGTCTAGATCTAAATTATAATAATTCATTTTAAAATGTTTAGGAAATTACCGCTCCTGGGTTCTACGATCTTCTTTGAATACTTGAACTAATTGAAAATTATTTTAGGATGAAAAAAATATGATATATTTCTCGCGTTGCTTTTAAACAAATCGTCCAGAAAATTACTTTTCGTTCCTCATTTTAATCTAAATGCTCTGCTTAAGAAATCATATTAAAAATAATTGTCACTTTCATGTTTCTCATGTCAAATAAAAA
>NW_027108705.1:23910-24612 GCF_000696795.3 Halyomorpha halys | reverse complement strand
TTAAGGATACCTTGGATTGCCTTTTGGCATTATAAGGTTAGGTGAGGGGTCCAATGAAGGTTGTAACTTGGTTGGCTTACGCTAGTGGATTAAAAGCTCGTTTAAAGCATAGCCTTACTTATCTGACTTTTCAAACAAACAAATATAGCGAGTAGGTTGGTCGATGTACGACATGTCACAATCTCACAAGAGGAGATCATAACACAAAAAAAGGCAATCCTTCCCGGCTAGACCTGCCCCACTAAGAACCCCGAGGAGCGACGGTCTTATATCAGTTTCGAAATATTAACTTAAAACAGGAAGAGGAAACTTTAAGATAGTTAAATCGAGCAATATTTAAAAAGCGCCTGAAATTGAAAAACGGCGTTGTTGGTAGTTTTGAAGATATAGAGCGCCGAACGAAAAAAAAAAATTCACCCTACCTGTACTTAGAAGACTCATCAATTTTGACTAGTAATTATACATAGTTTTCATTAAAGTAATCAAAAACTGGGGTGAAATAACTGACTTTCTTTTCCTCTTGGGTTCTTGTACCAATTCAGGTCAACTTCTATCAACTAATTTAAATAACCCACCCACACCCTTGCGCATGCATGAATTTGCCCTAGTCTGACAAACGTGTAGCAGCACCTTTACATTGTTTTTTATTCACAGTTATTTACTATCACATAATAATATTTTTTCTTGGAAGAAGTGCACCCA
>NW_027108705.1:21479-23860 GCF_000696795.3 Halyomorpha halys | reverse complement strand
CACAGTTATTTACTATCACATAATAATATTTTTTCTTGGAAGAAGTGCACCCAACTATCTCAAGCAAATAGCTGGCACTAGTTGAAAGTGACACAGCTTAGAGGTAGCGAAGCTGTTAGCGAAAGGCTGAGCAAACATCTCCAATACGGCCAATATTCCTCTAAGGACCTAGAACCTGTTTGTTCAGGAAGGAGAGGTCTTTGGATTGACGGGTCTCTTGAGGTTGGCAAATGTGAGAAGATTCTCTAGCTAAATCTTTTATATTTCTCTAGGTAATAATTTACCAAAAATTACGCCATACTTTTTTTTCAATCACACGATTTAATAAAATTTCATTATTTGACGTGTGTTAGTGCAGTAAAAATTTTTTATTTACTTGGAGGAAGACAGTCCTGGTGGAGGTCAATATAGGTATCAAAATAGTAACAAAAAACTATCTATAATGAGGTGAAGATAGTTGACCGTGGGTCACTAATTAGAGATGATGGTCGGGGGTGTGGTCAGCAAGAACAAAAATAAATAAACAAAAAATTATTTATATATAGTTCTTTTTGCTGACAGCACCTCCGACCATCATCTCTAATTAGTGACCCACGGTCAACTATCTTCACCTATCCAATTAAAAAACTATTTGTTGAACCAACGTTTCGCCCCACTTTGCAGGGCTTTGTCAGGGGTGATAAGAATGAAAATCAACTGGTCAGTTGACAGCTGAACTTCGTTCTAATCAACCCTGACAAAGCCCTTCAAAGTGGGACGAAACGTTGCTTAACAATAAATAGTTTTTATTACTATTTTGATACCACCACCCGGACTATCTTCCTACCTACTTCATACGGTCAACTATCTTTTTAAAATTTCTATTTATTTATTTTCAAGAGAGATATACTTCATACTTGTTATTTTATTTAGCGAAAACATTGTGGAATAAAACGTTAAACGGCAATAAATTCTGCATCGAATGTGCCTATACCTTAACTTATTAATCCGGTAGTATTTCGTTAACCAATAAGTGAATTTAAAAAAATTTTTTTTTTCCAAAACTGAAGCAAAGTTGTAAACAGTACTGTCGATTCTCTCGGCCATAAAATTCTCGTTGAGCTCTTTGAAAAAAAAAATGAAACACTCGTTTTCCTAACAAATACCCGCCAGTTTACACGCTTTTGGAGAATTATTATTACAGTAACTGTATGATTTTTACTGTCATGATTGTACTGTCGTACTAGCTCTGGCGTGGTAGTTGATAGTAAAAGTGATGCCAGTGAAGCAACTGTCACATAAATATGCCAATGACAATAGTCAGGAACACGTCACGAATCTAGGAACAGAGTTAGGGTAAAAATTAGCCATAGTTAAAACTGATAGCTAAAAGTTGCTATGGATACAACCGTTAGTCATGAATGAACAGTTGACTGGTGGGCTAGTGTTGCTAGTTATTGGAATTTTGTAATCCTTGAAATAAATCAAAAGACTGAGGAATACAGTATGTTAATTAACTTACAACCCTAAAATACAATGCAAAACTAGAAGCATCAAATACATTTTAATCATTTCACTAAATATGAAAAAAAAAATATATGGACACTAAAGATCCCAGTAGTGTCTGTAAAAAGATTAACCTAACCTATCCCTATGAAATTACTCGTAGTAGAGTATTCTTTTATATAGTTTCTTTTCTTCATTATTAGTAGGTAAGTTTCGTAAGATCAAACTAAGCTTAGAGGATTCCATCTGGAGGTTCCCAAAGCACTCAGTTCCTCATCGATAAGACGGGAGGCACCCCTATCACAGGGCGGGATCGACAGGACAGTGGGCGCTCTCTATGAGCCGCGGCGAGATGAAAGGCCCCCGATAGCAAGCAGGGCCCGGCGCCCGGGCGAAGACTCGGGGCCTTGTTACCCCAGATCTGGTATCGCGCCACCTAACCAAACAGCCTAGAACAACACGCTCCTACAGTAGTAGTCATCTGTGTCCGTCATGTTGGAGCCCATCGTGTACGAGGTAGTGAGGTCCAGATTCCACGGTGACGGAAATACTGATAGTGATAGTGGCAGCTGTCGTCGTGTAGACATTCGTGGCAGTACTGAAGTATGGAATTTACTTTCTAGTATAATTATCAAGGATCTGCGCATGCGCGGCAACTGTCACTTGAGAGTGAATAATAGCACCACATAACATCAGAGACCTAAGTGATAAAGGTAAAAGTAATAAAGGTAAGACACAACACGAATTACTTCTTCTTTTTACAATAATGCACTTACTAATTCACTTCTTATTTCTGTTTTAGAGGGTTCGGAAGAAAAAAAAAAAAAAAAGAGACCTAAGTGAGAACAGTGAGACGAAAGTCATATCGTTTCATACACCTTCTTACTTCTCCGGCT
>NW_027108705.1:17542-20253 GCF_000696795.3 Halyomorpha halys | reverse complement strand
GAGGATTTTACGAAGGATTTTGGATTGTAAAGATTGGGTACGAGAGGAATTCGAAGGTTTAGTGGAGCCCCAAAGCTCAACTCCGTATGTCCAGATGGGCCTTATTATTGTCATGTAGATCAGGCTTTTGTAATGAGTTATCTCTCAATTTAATCTGCTAAAAAGTAATTTATTAATATCTTCGTAGGAGTAGTAATTTTCATTTGTTAATGATTTATTGAATGATACTAAGAAAAACTGTCGGGTATACATAATCCAATATTTTCGGCCTTTGTTTGTAAAAGTTAGGGTCAGGGGTCTCATTTTCCGATGCCCCCGCTGGCCGCGGATACCGGAAGTCACCGAAGACTATCTACGCCGCCGGATATTGCCGTGGCATGCAAGATAGGACCTGGCTACCTCCTACCAATACTACACAGTCGAGGACTAGCTGGCAACATTTTCACGTAGACCAGGCGAAATGGTGTTCACCATTTTCGCCCAACGCTTAACCAGGGCGAGGGATGCGGCTAGACGTGACCGCAGCGGCGAAAACGTGACCTGTAAGCGATATATCAATATCTCAGTATCTAAGACCCCTAGGATTTGTCCTTATCTTATAATAATAAAATAATTATCATCCATTAACACACTAACCAATAGTCACTCCTTCAGGGAATAATTTTTGAATTAAAGAAAATATATCAACGTTGGTCTCAAGGTGGAATGTCTAATAATTCAAACCCCCTAGTCCACACTAATTTAGATAAAATTTCTACATAGGATCGGGGAACCTGGAGTAAGGCATGGAAAGATCCCAATGTAAACACAAACCCAATCATTTTATATGATCACATTCCCTATCGCCTTTAATATAATTTACTAATTAATTATTATGTCTCCTTAGTTAATTGAATTAATAGATCTTTTCCATAATATATAATCCTATGTATTATTTCACTACTCTGCATTACATTTTTGTTTTCATTTTTATTTCTCCTTATTATTTTATTTAAGTTTTTGATAATTCCACCTTTACATCTGTTTTATGTTACTATTTTACTCTTACATTGACTCTAATTTCTGAATATCTCTTTATTTTTAGCCCTGATAAAACTACACTGTGGGTCAAAACAACAGCAATAAATAAAGCTTTGAAAACTATTATTTTTCTCTCTTGATCGTAACCCTGACCATCTCTTTTATATTCACTTACGGTCAACTATTTATTTATATAGAAAATATGAAAATAAAATTAGTTCCATTGCCATTATTTATTTACATTTGTCCTTAGCTCTTAAATTCTCATGGAAGAATGTCAAAAGAATGTCTCATATTCCTTTCGATTCAGTATAAGTAAAGATATAAACATAAAGACCCCTACGAGTAGAAGATGGTTGGGGGTGCGGTCAAAATCAACCACAAATAAGTTGATGTAACTTTTTAATTGTGCCAACGTTTCGGCTAGAGTTTCTAGCCTTCGTCAGGACTAAGAACAGAACATAACGAAGATAACAACGAATGAGTATAGAAAATAAAAAATAAAAAAATTATTTTCAAATAATTTTTGTTTCTTCTACTATTCATATCTTTTGTTAAACTTTACTTATATCAAGCCTCTTCATCAATTATTATGGTTACATATGTTTTCTTTCTTTCAATTTTCTTCTTCTTTCCATATTTCAGTTTTTAAATTATTAATAACTAATATATTCATACTTCTTTGCATTATAAAACTTCATTTTTATTTTATTTCCTTAATTATGTTATTTTACCTACTTATTCAATTACCTATGTATACATTTTATTTTCAACTTCTGTCTTCATTTTATTAATTCCATTCTGTAAAATTATTCAGTTTATGTCATTCTGTTTATATTTTCTATATTCATTGGTTGTTATCCCTTTTCTGTTCTTAGCCCAGATGAAGGCTAGAAACTCTAGCCGAAACGTTGGCACAATTAAATAAGTTACATCAACATATTTGTGTTTCATTTTGACCGCACTCCCAAACATCTTCTCCTCGTACAAGTCATCAACAGTCAACTATCTCTCATAATTAATAATAAAGACCCTTAGGTCCATTGTTCTGAGATCTGCGGTCGGAATCCGGCCTGGAGGCGCTGATTTTTTCATTAAATGAAGGTCCCATAAAATGATAAACATGAACCGCATGGTTAGAATAGGTTGGTCACCAGTATATAACCAGGCAAACATCACTTTTTCTGTAGATACAGAAAAGGATAATTATCAGAAAATTGAATTTCCAGAAAAGAAAATGAGAGGATATAAAAAATATATATAAACGGGGAAATTTTTCCTGACCTTATTACAAGCCAGAATTTTATTTTTTATAAACACCGCTTTGAAGATCCGTACTTCAGCTGCTATTGTTTCGGTGATGTCAGAAGAGTGAGATGTGGGCCTGTACTAAACCGTTTCCACGTGTTTGTTCCCTCGTCATCGCCAGGACAGACTGTCAGAGGGCGTTACGGGTCCGGAGGTCTTGAGGCTTCCGAATCAAAAATAAACCATATCTTCCCTATTCCCTAAGGCAGTTTGTCTTGTCGGTATATTTAGTATATCGGGGAGGGAATTCCCGCCACCGGTCGATCTCCGATATAACTTTTAGTCTGGGAAACTGGTGAAGTAGTCGTAGTAGTACATAACCCCCCAGAAAAAAAGTTATTTCACCCAAATTTTTGATTACTTTAATGAAAATTATATATAGT
>NW_027108705.1:9171-17492 GCF_000696795.3 Halyomorpha halys | reverse complement strand
AAACTATTATTTCTTCCCTCTTGATCCCTCCATCTCTTTTATATTCACTTACGGTCAACCATTTATTTATATAGAAAATAAAATTAGTTCCATTGCCATTATTTATTTACATTTGTCCTTAGCTCTTAAATTCTCATGGAAGAATGTCAAAAGAATGTCTCATATTCCTTTCGATTCAGTATAAGTAAAGATATAAACATAAAGACCCCTACGAGTAGAAGATGGTTGGGGGTGCGGTCAAAATCAACCACAAATAAGTTGATGTAACTTTTTAATTGTGCCAACGTTTCGGCTAGAGTTTCTAGCCTTCGTCAGGACTAAGAACAGAACATAACGAAGATAACAACGAATGAGTATAGAAAATAAAAAATAAAAAAATTATTTTCAAATAATTTTTGTTTCTTCTACTATTCATATCTTTTGTTAAACTTTACTTATATCAAGCCTCTTCATCAATTATTATGGTTACATATGTTTTCTTTCTTTCAATTTTCTTCTTCTTTCCATATTTCAGTTTTTAAATTATTAATAACTAATATATTCATACTTCTTTGCATTATAAAACTTCATTTTTATTTTATTTCCTTAATTATGTTATTTTACCTACTTATTCAATTACCTATGTATACATTTTATTTTCAACTTCTGTCTTCATTTTATTAATTCCATTCTGTAAAATTATTCAGTTTATGTCATTCTGTTTATATTTTCTATATTCATTGGTTGTTATCCCTTTTCTGTTCTTAGCCCAGATGAAGGCTAGAAACTCTAGCCGAAACGTTGGCACAATTAAATAAGTTACATCAACATATTTGTGTTTCATTTTGACCGCACTCCCAAACATCTTCTCCTCGTACAAGTCATCAACAGTCAACTATCTCTCATAATTAATAATAAAGACCCTTAGGTCCATTGTTCTGAGATCTGCGGTCGGAATCCGGCCTGGAGGCGCTGATTTTTTCATTAAATGAAGGTCCCATAAAATGATAAACATGAACCGCATGGTTAGAATAGGTTGGTCACCAGTATATAACCAGGCAAACATCACTTTTTCTGTAGATACAGAAAAGGATAATTATCAGAAAATTGAATTTCCAGAAAAGAAAATGAGAGGATATAAAAAATATATATAAACGGGGAAATTTTTCCTGACCTTATTACAAGCCAGAATTTTATTTTTTATAAACACCGCTTTGAAGATCCGTACTTCAGCTGCTATTGTTTCGGTGATGTCAGAAGAGTGAGATGTGGGCCTGTACTAAACCGTTTCCACGTGTTTGTTCCCTCGTCATCGCCAGGACAGACTGTCAGAGGGCGTTACGGGTCCGGAGGTCTTGAGGCTTCCGAATCAAAAATAAACCATATCTTCCCTATTCCCTAAGGCAGTTTGTCTTGTCGGTATATTTAGTATATCGGGGAGGGAATTCCCGCCACCGGTCGATCTCCGATATAACTTTCAGTCTGGGAAACTGGTGAGGTAGTCGTAGTAGTACATAGCCCCCAGAAAAAAAGTTATTTCACCCAAATTTTTGATTACTTTAATGAAAATTATATATAGTGAAATTGTCAAAATTTATGTGCTTGCTATGTATAATAATAATTTATTTGTTTAACCCCCGTGCGAGAGCCTGTGAAATACATGAAGTAGATAATCAGTTGTAGTAATTTTACGAAAATGTTGAGTTAAAGATCGTTTATATAAACTAATAACAAACAATATACCCAAGCTGTGTTATCCACATTCGTTAAAATAAAACAAAAAATGTCACTTCATATTTAATAATATTAAAAAACAAAACAAAAAGGAAAACCTTTCTATTGGGAAGAAAGGTGTCCACCTCTAAGCAAAAGGTTTTGGGTTACATATGAGCCGTTCAGTACACACTTCGATAAACTCCACTTTTTGAAAAATCTTAAATTTAAGCGTCAAAGCACTTGGTATAGTCATTACTTTTTATATTTATTATAGCTTTCCTGAATAATACAGATTAACACCATTAAACGCCAATTTGTTTTGGCAATTGAATAATAAGTTATGATTAACTCCATACTCTAATGTAAATCGTTTCAACAACGCAATTATTAATTATTGAATTATTTGTTCCGTCTGTGCATCATCGCTCTTTTTTTGTAAAACAGCCGAAGGTGCTTCCCACCACTCAACGATATTGGCAAACAGATGAAAAGCAGCGCAATGCAAACGGTTAGTATAACAGTGATCTCGCACGCTGAATGTTATTGTATACTTCACTAATATTATATGGACTACATATTCTCTTGGTATTTTCAACATTATTCCCAGATTGTTTTTAAAGAAATAAATATTATACCGTTAAAATCAGGATGAGTGAGACTAATAATAATGTGGATGAGGAAATCAGTGATGGTTCTTCAATACGATTTATCAACAGAAAGTCTGGTCCAACAAGACGTTTATCGTTTTCCCCGGATTCATCTGATTGCAACAGTACGAATTTCCCAATAAACACATTGACTAGAAGGAAAAGAAGTCGTAATCCTGATAAATGGACCCGAAATTTACAAAAGTATAACAGACTAAAAGGTTTGGCATACAGGAATAAGGGATATATCTGTATTTATGCATTCTACATTATATATTTAAATTTATATTATAACAGGAATTTTAGAAAACAATATACAGTACTTTATCGCGTTTCTCAACTTTTTGTTTTATGGAGTTAATCGATGTGTGCACTGAACGGCTCATATATAAAAAACAGTTTAAGATCCAGTACTGAGGGTACAGACAGAAATCATACAACTGATTTCGGCTAATATCGCTTAGCTTCGGCATGTATCGGATTCGGTTCTCATGATATGCGGGGCAATTTGTCAAAAAATGGAAACAATCCTCCAGGGCCGTTCCATCACAAGCTGGACAAAGCTTCTGTGAGTCCAAAGTATATTTGTGTATACTGACACTTAGAGTTATTGCATATTTACCGGAGAGTTGTAGTTGGGCAATTATTCTCAAGTGAGTTATAGGGCAGATGATTTTTAGATAGCTTTGAGGAGCATCCATTTTAATGAAGACCTTAGCGCACCACGGGTTATAGGTCGATTCTCGTAATAACAAGAGGTCTTTATCCTTGACAAAGTCCCTGTATCTATCCAACATCTCCCCCAATCTAATTTTGATACTTACCTGATCATTAAGTAAGTATCGGGTCAAACATTCAGAAGGTCTCCAATATTTTTCTTATCTGCGTTACCCTATGTATAGTTAGAGAGAATTCAAAATGGCGGCTGTAATCAAATCATTAAAAAAAATTACTTTTTAATTCAGAGTTCTGGTATCTTTAAAACTACCTACAAAACTAAAAAAAAACTTAATAAAACATCATTTAAAGTAGAGTAAATCTTCTGAAATATCAGCCCTGATAGAGTTATTTATATGCTCTATAAATTATATAATGTGCTATAAAGTAGTTTGTGATGCTTATCTTCGTAGGAGTAATAGAGTTTTCATTATATTTACTAAAATAAATTCACAAAATGTTTATTTACTTTTATTTTTTTTCCCGATTCCTCTAAAACAGTGAATTAGTGAGTGCTTTATTGTGAAAAAGAAAGGAAATAAATCGTGTTGTGTATTACCTTTTACTACCTTTGGTATTTTAAGGTTACCTGTAATGTTTATTGTTATTTATGAAATATCCATTCTAGATGGTACTATTTTTAAATCCGGAGGTGAGGGGCCTCCTCGTGTTGTATCGCATCGAAGATAGAAATAAAAACATTAATTAATAAAGACAATAGATAATGGTGAAATAATAAGAAAACAGTCAGAAGTCGAAAAGAAGTGTGGGGGAGGGAGAAGGAGGTGCATCAGAAGAAGGAGTTATAAGAGGGGTATTCATGATCTTTGGTTACACATGTTAAAGCGTGTTAAATGGAAAAACTCATGTTAAATCGAAATAAATTGCCTTCTTTTACCTATGTAAAACGAAATAACATTTAACATGGCTGAGAGTCTGTTACAAGTAACCAGACAGACCAAGGTCTGTTAAATGGAGAATGACGTCCCACAATAGACCAGTTGAGATCGCCGCCATTTTTGTTCTTGTGGCAGCTCAGTTCTTTCTTGTGTTTGTGGTATTCATATCCCTGTTATTAAACCAGAATGGATAATTTTAATGATAAATTTGAGAAAAAAAACAATGGAAATTTCATTCTACTATCTGAAAATTTGTAAACGCTCGCCAGATAAAAATGTCACTATATGAACCATGTAATTATTCTTAGGGAACATATGTCCCAGAATAAAGTTATTTTTTCATTTCATTTCATAAGCTAAACTTTCACACAAATTCCACTTTTCACTCACTCTAGGCATGTTGTAATTAATTACTTAAATCAAAACTGAAGTAAACAATAACATGAGGGTCTGGAAGGAAGGTTATAAACATAAAGGCTTATACAACAAGTTGCTGAGAAAGTCCGCTAGGGGCTCTTATGCATTTAACGTTTAACATGACTTTAAATAGGGCTGCTCACAATCTTATAGTTATAACATTTAACATGGTGAAACATTTAACATTTAACACATCATGAGTACCCCTAAGGTGATGTTGATGGGTTTTTTGGAACCTTTCCTGCCCTGCCACCTCGCAGGAATGGCTGGCAAGGTTCCGGTTTATTTACTTCAAGTTGTTCGGACACAATCTTTGATTTATTAAAAACTATAACTCAGGAACCTTTGGACCTACAGAAATCTGCAACCAATCAATTGAAATATAGTTTAATGTAATTTAAAGTAGTTTTTATGATATTTGTACCTGAACATAAATTTTACATATGAAATGTTGTCCGAACAACTTGAAATCAATATATTTACACAAATATCATTAAAACTACTACTTCTACGGAGATAAACGTCAAGAACTACTTTATAGAACATTAAACTAACTTTAATTTGAGTGCTAATAGACATTTGTACGTCTCACGAGATATTCCTCCCGAGATATAGATAGATATTCCTCACGAGATAGATGTTCCTGAGATATAGAATTCATACAGTAAACTCATTAACTACTGAATTTTACGTACATTTTTATGGTTACTTTAAAAAAAAAAAAAATGTATCACAGGAACAATTGCGTTTAACCTAAAACAAAACCACATTTATCGAGAATAAATAAAATTATATAATTAAACATAAGATTGGAGAAAAAAAATTAAGAAACAAGAACTTAAAGTACATAAATAGGTAATAAAAAAAATACAGTAAGTAGGTAAAAATTAAATATTGTACAATAAAATATCATAAATTGAGTCATACATACTAGTTGAGTCAATTTTATAATGAGTATGAAACTGTATACTGTCATCTAGAGTTTCCACACTCAACTATTGAACGTACGACGTCTGAAGTTTGTACATTTGGGTTAGTTTAGTTTCCTTGTATGTATGTACCGTATAGAAATTAATCTTTATTTAAAAGGTTAGAATTTATATAATTACTAGCAGACCGGACTATGCTCCGCTATTGGTATATTTTTGGATGTATATATATTAATTGAACACTATTGAAACTTTCATATCAATTAATATATTGATGGAGTGATAAGGCGGTAACTATAGTAACAGCTAACTTCGCTATATAATCGTTAATACTGGTCCGATTTAGGTGATTATTTCTTATCCTTTTAGACAATTTGGCTATATATGATATTTTATATATACTGCATAAAATATGTATAGTTTTTATATCAATACCCTTGTTGTGTTTCAATATTATCAATTTTTAATTTATTTGAAAAATAGTATTTGAGGGTTTCAGACGAAACTTAAACATACTTAACTGAAATAAGATTTTTTGATTTTTAGTGAACAAATAATCATTTATATCGATAAGTGGATGAAGGGGCTATGTAAAATTTTATGTTTTAAATCTTTAGTCCGATTTAGGTAATTTTTTTTGTCCATTGAGATAAAAACAAACCACTATACAATTATTTATCTATCACTATAAAAATGTTTATCATGTCGACTGACTAATCAAAGTGTGGTAAAATATTTTTTTGAATGAAACAAAGTTGATATTCGTTTTGAGAACCTCAAGAAACTCTTAAATACGAATTTTCGAAAAAATTAGAAAATAAAGTTATTCAGCTCAGAATTTTCGCTTTACATATTTATTAACCTTTGATTTCTTTTTAAAACTAACAAAAATAGAATTACCTTTAATCTGACTCAACCAATCTACACCTAAAGGCAGTGGTTTAGTGCTCTATAAACTGCAAGGAGACATTCAGCATTCCTAGGTTGTATAAGCGTAGGAATTGAATAAAATGCAGAGGAGGTATGAAAACAATGGTCACCGAAACAAAACCAACAAAGAAAAATTTATTTTTATAAATTAGATTGTTTTATATAAATTAAATTTATAGATAAAGACACCTGGAGCCAATCATGTACCCAGGATTAAAACTAAAGGAGGGGGGGCAAACCATATTCAGTCAGGTTGTGACATTTTATCACGGAAAAGGCGAATGAAACCAAAATTATATATAATTATACCCGTTCTTTATTAGTTATTATAATTATTTGATTGAAAAAAATTATTAAACTAATATGTTTTTCACTTTAATGGGAGGGGGGGGCAGTGCCCTGAGGCTGCAAGATGACTCTAGACGGAGGAAGTTAATTACCGTAGCTGTTTCCTCCCACTGAGCTGACAATTAGTCATATTAGCCCTCTATTTAAACTGACGTCTTAGCAGGTAGTGGATATATACATATATATTCCGAATACCCCAGTAATCCGAACTGGCGTAAACAAAAACACTTTCACAAATTCAGCAGGCAATAACATTTCTGTTTTCAAATAAAAGTGCACATGTGTAAAGTGCATTTTTAACTTTACAAGCAATTCTTTTGAAGCAATATTAAAAAAAAAAAAAAAAAAAAAAAAAAAGAGGTAGAAATTTTATTCATATTAACGTATCTATTCGTATACGCGTATTTTTTCATATTTCATGATATCATTTTTTAACTCTTCCTAAATACAGGTTTACTGCTTAGTTCCGAGGTTTCAATAACACATAAACTTATCACTAGGTTTTTTTTCCCCTTTCCCTACCGTCGGCTCCCATTGAAGTCCTATACTGCCTTTTGACAAACGGGAGGGTTATCTATAGAGTGAGTAACCATAATGGGAGTCAATTTTTTTCATTTTGTGGGACTGCCACTCAATGAAAAAAGTCAATGCCCCAGGCCGGATTCGATACCGCGCCGTCCTTGCGCCTCTCTCTAATCACTCGCTCAGGCCTCTCGAATCAGTAACTTGGATCATTAATTTCGGGAATGTGCTTAGGTAAAATGTATCTATTGATCGGACTATTTGGCTGATGCAACAATTTTAAGACACCCATAAAAATAATTTTATACTGACTGGTTTCAAAGCAGCGGAAGGGCTGAAGATACAGACCTCCCGAGGATGAAGATGCAGTAATGAATTGGCAGTAGTGGGCACTAATAACCAACCCGGAGGCGGAAGAGGCATGCCTTGTTGATTTAGTAGCAATGAGCCACTGCCTCTTAAATCAGGCTAGCGCCACCACGACGACAGGGCAGATCTCATTCAGTTCCGGTCCAACTAGCGCCCCCACAATTAACTCAAACACCAGCTGGACCACCCTAATAACTCTGTGTCTGTGTGTGTTCCATTTCGGATATCCTCACCCGCCTTTGCGAGAAATTACCTAACCTATATTTAATTTCCTATAAATGAAGTAGAGATGTCCAGCAGGATTTATCTGGATATGCTACAGATATTTCAAAATCTGAAACCATTCTCCAAAATCTGAAATCTGAAGTCTACACCAAACCTTTTTTTGAAATAGAATTTTTTTTTTTTAAAGATGTAATAACAGGCCTTAAATGAAACCAAATTGTTCTAATTGACTGCCGTATGTTCCAGACAGATTCACAAGAAATCACAGTTTTTTATTTTAATCTTTGAACACTGGTCAATTCTCAAAGGAGAGTAGAAGCTTACACTAGTTTAACAATCCACAAGATATTTTAATAATGTCGGCCTAATGAAAAAGACCGAAACGTAAAAAACTGTTTTATAAAACTGGAGACAAATCTCAGCATAATCAGTAACAATCCTTAGTTAAAGAAGTAAGTTTACCTAAAAGTGGGGAATCTGTAGCCCAAGGAGGCAGATAAAAAATGATTAATTATTCATAACTTTAAAAAAAAATAATTTTTTTCTTTATTTAGCTGTTTGAATGCCTCCTTAAATAGTTTTAACTTAGACAAACTCTACTTAATTTATAAGACAAATTTGTG
>NW_027108705.1:7856-8624 GCF_000696795.3 Halyomorpha halys | reverse complement strand
TGTAATATATTTCACATTTCGGTGGTTTTGAATAATCAAATTATAAACTATATTCTGTTAGGGGCGTAAAATTAAAATAAATATTATATTTTCATACACGTTTTACTAAAACAGATAACTGGATAATTGGGCTTCGGATGAAAGTGACTCAACTACAACTAATAATATAATTGACACATATTAGAGCTGACTATTCAACATATGGCAGAACCATATCAACTGGTAGCGTGGCCGAGCGGTCTAAGGCGCTGGTTTAAGGCACCAGTCTCTTCGGAGGCGTGGGTTCGAATCCCACCGCTGCCAATAATTTTTTTTATTTTAAAAATCTAAAATCAAATTAATACTGCTTACTATTTTTTTAAATATCTCAATTATAGTATTCAGAAGCTATAATTAATTTCTTCTTACGTTCCAATAAATTACGTAACATGTTTAATTTTTTTTTTAAACATTAAAATAAAGTAACAATAACTATAGGCCATCTTTTACATGGCAAAATAAAATAATTTGTTTTAAATATATATTTTTTTTGTTTCAATAATTTGATAAACTAAAATAAAATTATTGCAAATCATAATTTTTTATAGATATATAAATTGTATTATTCAGAAGCTATTATTTAATTAACGTACGAAAATGTATTTTCTACTATATGACTTTGAAATATTAAAATAAAAAAAGTACCAATTATTAGAGGTCTGTTTTGTATAATACAACTGCCAAAATATAGAGCTAAGGATAAAATACGCAATATAAAACGTTGAAATG
>NW_027108705.1:0-7451 GCF_000696795.3 Halyomorpha halys | reverse complement strand
ATATAATTTTTAAACACTGAATTTTTTAGTTATTTAACTAAAAATAATTGAAAATGAAGAACAGATTAACAAAGGAAATGCATCCAAACATGTTAAAATTAATTTACATTTATGTATTCTAATATAAAATTTAAAACAAAATGGTGCTAACAGTTTCAAACAAAAATTTTTTATTTGAAATTTGTATTACATTTTTATTATTAAAAAAGGTACCTTTAATAGACCTACAACATTTAGGAGAAAAATAAATAATATTTAAACATAAAAATAAAATTGACATAAGCAAAATAATAATGTTTTAAAAATAATAGGTGTATATTTCTTTAACAGACGCGATTGTATTCATTTAATTCTTAAACACTTAGAATGTTTTACTTATTTAACTAAACATAATTGAAAAATGAAGAAAAGATTAACATAGGAAATCCATCCAAACATGTTAAAATTAATTTACTATTATATATTCTAATATCAAATTTAAAACAAAATGGTTCTAACAGTTTCAAAAAAGATATTTTTATTTAAAATTGATTTATTGAAATTTATATTACATTTTTATTATTAAAGAAGGTACCTTTAATAAACTTAAAACATTTAAATGAGAAATAATAATTTAAATAATATTTAAACATAAAAATGAAATTGACATAAACAGAATAATAATGTTTCTAAAATAATGGGTGTATATTTTTTTAACAGACACAATAATATTCATTTAATTTAACACTGAGAATATTTTACTTATTTAACTTAAAATAATGGACAAATGAAGAAAAGATTAACATAGGAAATCAAAAATATATCTATTGATTAAGTTATTAGTTTAATTAAAGTAATTGAATTCCTATAGAAACCTAAGTTTATTTTAAATTTTAATTAAATTTATTTTAATTTAATAATGAGGGTGATATGTTGCGATACACACCAAGGCGTTTACATATGATGTTTAAACGTGGCAGTTAATGTGACAGTTAGACCACTGACATAACTTGGAATATTAACGATCACGCCAGAGCAAGTGCAACAGTATAATTAATTATAACTGTAACAATCATAGAGTTCCAATGATAATTCAAAAACGGGTAAAGTGACGAGTAAATGGGTATTTTCAAGGCGTGAGCGAGTAGGTACTTTTTGATTGGGAGAATTGGCAGCACTGCTAATTAACTAAGTATTCGTAACAGAGCAATTGACATCTTCGGTAATATATCACTGCCTATTTTAAATAAATAATATTTTAAATCTCATATATAAGTAAAATTAATACAAAATAAATAATCTCTAATAAAAAATCTATTATTGAAATTTGTTTGAAAGTTTATTTACAGGAACCACAGAAGATACAATCAACACAGAAATGATACAAGAGATAAAGAAAAGGATCCCAATAAAACAGCATTAGTACAGCATGCAGCTAAAAATGAACATAATTTTGATTATGATAACACCATAATTTTACAAAAAGAAAACAATATGTTCAAAAGAAAAATACTTGAGTCCAT
This sequence comes from Halyomorpha halys, assembly GCF_000696795.3. Taxonomy (NCBI): domain Eukaryota; kingdom Metazoa; phylum Arthropoda; class Insecta; order Hemiptera; family Pentatomidae; genus Halyomorpha; species Halyomorpha halys. Next base: position 5,949 of record NW_027108705.1, on the reverse strand, counting down.
TTATATATCAGAGATCATCAATTATACAGTTAATTTTAAAACAGATACTAGGAATTTAAACCAACATTATGCAGAGATATTAAGCAAAATAAATTTATGAAAAATAATTGGAAAAATTTTGTTACTATTTACAATTAATTTTAATATCAATTTTGGTAATTGGAATAAATACAAATTGAGACCAAAATACAATTTAAATTAAATTAAAAACAAGGCTGACCTGAGTGAGAGGAAGGTTATAAATAGTTTGTTTATATGGTAGTGATAGTATGGATAAATTGAAAATTAAAAGTTTTAAATATTTATGAATTTTAGAAAATAGGTAACTAAACTTAAGCTTAGTAATAATAAATATGACTCTCTAACAATTAGCTTTTTATAGGGTGATTTTGACTTATAATTAATGACATGGCCAGAATAACTGCCCGTTAGGTCGCCCGTCTTCTACAGAAGTACCTATACCTAAATCCCAATAATATTGACCAGAAGACTGAAAAAAATAAAAAAAAACAAAGTGAAGGAATGCCCACTCTGGCTGATTAACATTGTTTTAGACGATAAAGAGACGGCCGAGATATACGAAGAAGTAAAGAACAGAAGGAATTATAGATACGACAAATATAGCCAAGAGATAGAATATTTCTCTCTCTAGTTTTGAGTTTGCCCCGGACCGGGTGAGATATGGGGGCATTAGGGCCTCGCTCAACCTAATAATAATTTCGTTTCTTTTGTGGTTTCTCTTGACTCCTTTAGCCCCTCTTCCTATATTTTGTCTTATTTTTTATTTTTTCATCTCATGTAACTAAATTGTAAACTTGGGCAAGATGAATCAACCATCAAAATGTTTATAGCTGAAGAGGCATGCAAAAAGTTAGTGTGATCGGAAGAGAGGCGGTTTTAATAGAAAGCAGAATCGAAAGATTTGAACGGAAAGTTCTCTGTACAGTTACAGGAGCGAATTAGGATCAGACCCTTTATAGATGGAAAAGAACTGCTTGCAGAGACGGGTCAGTCAATATCTCACGATATGAAGGCAAGGAGATTAAGATGGGCGGGGAATGTGGCTCGAAGCAATGCATCAGGACACTTCTACACAACAATGAATTACGGTATAATAGGAAAGAGACAACGTAGGAGACCAAAAGCCAGACGGATAATTGACAGAATCAACAAATTAATAAAGTATTTCCGTTGGAAACTCGAATTCAAAACTTCACACGATCGAAAAACTTGTCTCTATTATAAATTCGTAAGTAAAAGTAAAAATGCATAAATAATACTAATTATTTACATTACATGATAATAATAATATACAATTTATGATATTGTTATCTTCTTATCTTTTTGCTTTAACTTAGTTATATGTGGAATATATAATAAGGAAAAGTATATTAATAGCGAAATATTTCTAATTCGAGTTTTCGACTTAAATCAATGTTTTGAGGTTTTCTGAGTAAAAAAAAGACTAAGCTCGCAAAACGGTCTTAGTGCGTTTCTGGATCTGTGAAGAGCCTCGCTCAATGTGACACCAAAATTTTCGATAAAATCATCTAATCATAAGTTCCACTTTATAGAGTCATTTTTTTTATTTTCTCGAAAACGACTAAATGATCTTCATTAAACTCAGTATTTCAACGTACTATTGGATTAATATAAGATAGTATTTGACCTCATTAACCTAATATAATAGGGCTTAAACGCTGAAGTTTTCAAAAATCATCCTCTAAAGTACCTGTAATTTTTTTTTTAATTTAAAAAAAATAACGAGTTCTCATTGTTTAATGAGACATTGTTGCCTCTAGTGGCAAACAAATAGAGGCGTAGAGTTTGTATGTTGTTACATACAAGTAGTAATAATACAAGTACTACATAAAAGTACGTAGAGTTGCTATATTGGCCTGTACAAGTGAAAGAGCAAGCACATAGTAACACCACTTATGCTACCCTTCTACAACGGAGCATGAGTGAGTAGATCTTCACCACACTGAGGCAAGAGGGGCAGAGGCAGATGATAGAAGAAACTAGCAAAACAGAAACCTATCTTCATGTTTCGTCGAAACATACAATAGCCCACGAACAATTTAAAAGTTAGGTGTGAGGTGTAAATTTATAGTTAAGATTATACTTGGGAATGACCAACGTTGGACATTTATTTTATGTAGACAAAAAAGATTTTTTACATATTTGTGTTCTTCGTTGACCATATCCCCCCCTCCCAGACCAGATGATAATCTCATATACTAATATATAATCCACGGTCAACTATCAACTCATCACTATATATATTTTTCTTTTTTTCTGCTTTAGTTATTCATAAATTTATGAAATATTTTGTTCTGATACATTGTTTATTATTACTAACAGCAAGAGGGGAAGAGGCAGATGATAGGAGAAAAGAGCAAAACAGAAACCTATCTTCATGTTTCATTGAAACATACAATAGTCCACGAACAATTTAAAAGTTAGATGTGAGGTGTAAATGAGGTGTAGTTAAGATTATACTTAGGAATGGCCATATTGGCCAAAACGTTGGACATTTATTTTATGTAGATAAAAAAGGTTTTTTTACTTATTTGTGTTCTTCATTAACCCCCCACCCCCTCCATCATCTCATATACTCATATATAATCCAAGGTCAACTATCAACTCCTATATTTTTCCTTTTTTCTGCTTTAGTTAATAATAAATTTATGAAATATTTTCTACTTATACATTATTTATTATAGCTAACAATGAGTATATAATTCAAATATTTCCGGGTTTCATAGTTGGAGGATATTACCGGAATTAATTATAATTTGCTGGTATCGCTGGAGTGGACTATATTTGAAAAAAAAATTAATTATAGTGAACACAATGAAAATAAACCTCTATTTTTGTAATACGTTATAAAACAATTGATTATGTTTGTTTTACCAAAGGGTTTTAACTTGTATTCTACTTATACATCTCTGAACCAGTTCTTCATAATTTTTAGTATAAAAAAGTTTTATTCATAATTTTCTCTCGGGTCTTAGGATTTTTTTTTTTTTTTTTTAAATCACATAACTTCAACCTGAACCTACCAATATACACAAAACGTCCCCAAGGCGCTTAACGTTTTGTGATGTGCGCTCTGCACCAGATTTTTTTAACTTTCACTTATATATATATGGAATATATAGTAATGTAAGCTTACCGCCATCCCATAAGTAATATTTATTTATTGAAGATTGAATAATATTAATATTAGTGAGATATTTATTAATTGATATTAGAGAGATATTGATTGAATATTGACTAATATTTTGCTGGTATATTCCGATTACTAAAACACTTATTCGACAAACGCACTAGACTTTTTATTACAAAAAACTCTTATACACTATGATAATCAGACCAATTTGGACGTACGAAATTGATCTTTGGAGTTCCACCAAACCATCAAATTCCTCCCGTGTCCAATCATACAATCCAAAATCCTTGATGCTCCCTATTACATCACAAATAAACTCATCCATAAAGCCCTCAACATCCTATTCGTTGCAGATTTGGCCCGGAATAAATATACTTATTCTCATTCTAAACTCATCACCCACCCAAACCCATTAGTTCTTAATCTCGCATCCTTAACATTCTCTGATAATCCTCCTATCTCTATCGATTAATCTCCATCTGAAAAGAAGTTGGCCACGGGATCTTAAAGCAATGATTGAAGTGTCACCATTGGGTGGTTCCTTCCGAAGATTATCATGTGTTCAGCAATATTTATCACATTTACTTATTGCACATTTTTTCTTACAGTTGTAATTTTTTTTAAAATTATTAGTGAGGGCTAGGTATTATCCCCCCCCCCTCCTCACCACAATAGCATAAACGCTATCACGTTCAAAAATATAACAAACTACTTCTAATAACATTTCAACGAGGATAAAGTAATTCAAAGCCATAGAACTGCTAAAGAAGAACTCCTGAATTAAAGAACTGTTGAATGAAGTACTTGAATTGTTGTGTGTTAATGGTAGCAAATTGCCATGGGCCTTTCATGTTTCCATACGAAATATGAAGAATGTTCTCTCCGAGTGTCTTCTTGAGAAGTTAGTCCAGATTCGGTTCCGCCCCAGAACAATGAAGAATGGGTTCTATTACCTGCGCCTCGACCGTGTCTCCATTGATATACTGTTAGTCAGTTTAGCTGTTGGCAGCGTACACGGCTCATCTCCAGCCGATCGCCCATGGCGAATAGAAATGGTTTTGGTTTTATATTATATGTGCAGTTTACCATAATATATATGTTACAACAAATCTTATTATTATTATAATAAAAGGTGTATATTTTAATGTAAATATTCTTTTTGGTTTATTATTTTTTTTTTACAATGAACCTTCATAACCCACCAAGATAAAAAATAAATAAATGTTAATTCTAAATTATCACCGAAATACAAACTGAACCTATACAAAACAATTATACACTAAATAATAATTTATTCTTTTCTTGTCTAGAGCTATAGGCAACATTTAAACATATGTATGAGAATAGTAAACAGTTATTCCGGATACACAAGAGTTTTAACCGTGTTGTCTGACTTACAGTTCCCTACGATTAACAGTAAGGAATTTACTAGTAAGTAATCCGTTCCAACAAAAAATAGGAGACAGCATCAAAACAACCACAAACTTATAATAATAAACAATAAGTGAACATAATACATCCACTGTACAAAATTTGTTTATTATATATATTTATATATAAAATTTGGAGCGGTGTAGCCCCGTGGTAAGGCACTGTAGTAATAAATCCAAGGACCAAGGTTCGAAACCGGGTGTGACAGATTCTTATTTATTGTTACTGTAAGGCCGTCAAGCCCTCCGAAGTCAACCCAATCTCATAATACCCGCTTTATGAAGCTAGGTAGACCCTGGACCCCGCTTAATTAAAGGGTCTTTGTTAAAATTGGTCTTTCTTAAAATCATTTGAAGGACGCTATAAAGCAGGTAAATAACGAAAAGACAGATTCTCTTGATCTTTCAAGAAAATATGGTCTTGTTGACAATGCTGAAATCTATAATTGCTTAGAAGTTAGATATTTTTGTAGTTACTTCTTTCTAAATAAGAAATAAAAATGTGAATTACTCAAGAAAGTAAAAACTAGAAATTCCTGGAATGGACAGTAGTCCATATTAATTTATTTTATTTTATTTTTTTATCTCAGTTAAATTGAAGTGTTACAGATATTGAATACAGGCGTGTAGAGAAACCCATTGGTAGCACTCTAATGGCGTTTTACATTAGCAGGTCTCGTGACCATCTCCTTTTCAAGCGCGTCAGAGGATTGTCAGGAATGGAAGAGGAAGCAAGGTTAGAAACTAGTGGGTTTGGGTGGTTAGGGAGTTTGTAACAAAGCAAAAGTGAAGCTAAAAACGGAGCTTAGGTTTACGTTGAGAAACAGGAATGTCCGCCATTGTAATCTAAACTGAAACAGAAGGCAGCTAGTGATTAGTTCATACTCTTCCTCTGCTCTGTCACGCCCATGATCCAATATCAGTCCCGCCTTTTTGGCTTCACATTTCATGCCAGTTTATACTCCTACCTCTAAGTACTATATACGCTATATTATAAGTTCTTATAAAATATGAAGTTGGTTTTAAGAAACCTGTGTTATGACTATTTTTTTTTTGGGAGGGGAGAAGGGGAGGAATAATGATCTGGTGGAAATTCTGAATAAAATCATCTTCATTCAGGACACAGAGCAAAATTCGAGACTATCGGAAAAATCAAGGTCACCGAAGCTACTCAACAAGCCACGGACAGGAAAAGAAAAAAGAAGGTAAAGGTCATCATACATCACAGGAATCTAAATAAACCAACGGTAACACTTCCAGCTTGGCGGGTGTAAGTGCATCAAACCCGTGAAACCCGCCGCCACTCCCGCCCTCCTTGGTTGCCTTACTTATCTGAAGTACAAA
>NW_027108704.1:8430-8831 GCF_000696795.3 Halyomorpha halys | reverse complement strand
CGCAATTTCCGATTGTTTTATATTGTCTTATTATTCCAATTAAATATAATATAATCATATGATATACTCAAAAAATTAGGAAACAAAAATTTTATTACTCTACATTTAAATGCTACTATGCTACTCTACATGCATACTATCAAAAGGTGATGCATCCATTTCTCATGAATAATTTTTGTTTTTTTAAATATTAAACCTTTACAAAAATATTTAGTTTATTTCAAAATATGGATATCCCCTTATCAAATATTTGATAAATATTAATATTCCCCTTAAAAAAATTTGATACTTTCTAAACAGCGTTGAAGAAGATACGCAATAGAATGAAGCGCCTGGTTACATAAGGGAGATACAATTATCAGTTTTCATTTAGAATTAAATAAGGTCGATGGGTTACCAAT
>NW_027108704.1:7370-8022 GCF_000696795.3 Halyomorpha halys | reverse complement strand
TGACTGCCAATGAATGAGACATTGTACTAGATCCTTACATTCTTTTTTCTTTCTTTTATCAATATATGGGATATAAAACAAATGGAAGTTTCAATCGTAAAAAATCTGGAATTCGAGTTTTTCACGGAAATTTTCGAGGTTACAGAGTATCACAAGAAGAGTCTGTACGTGTGAACACTGTAGCTGAAAAACAAAAAGTCCTAGGAATTTAAAATTACTTATTAAGGAGGGAATATGCCTGGGAAGTGACAGCAACCTTTTCGATAAAATTGACTGGGCGGAAGTGCTCCTTTATATATACATTCGATTTTCTCATTTTTTTTCGATTTTCTCAAAAATATTTCGAATTATTTCAGTTAATCTTGATGCATAAATGTATAATTAAATAATCTTCAATATCAGCTAGGTCTTATTCTTATTAAAATAGTTTAACAAGCTTTAATTACGAATATTCTAAACCTTTAATTTTATTTGATGAATGGAATATGGTCCGGGTGCGGTAAAAAAAACTCAAATAGTAAATAATTATACTATTTTTATTGAGCCAACGTTTCGCTCCACGTTGCAAAGCTTCGTCAGGGCTAAACAAGATACTAATACTTGACATAGTTACAAAAAAAAAAAAAAGAAAAAACATAAGTGGAAAATAACA
>NW_027108704.1:2938-3595 GCF_000696795.3 Halyomorpha halys | reverse complement strand
AAAACTGAAGTATAAAATAATGGGATACAATATGTGTAAGTGATTAAGAAAGACAAAATACCAAATGAGTGGGGATACACAGAATAATAATAAAGAAAAAAAATTCTTCTCTTATTTTATCTCTTTTCTCTTACCTCTCTCTCTGTTTCTATTACCCTTTTCATTTACTGTTTACAACCTTTAATTTTTCTTATTATATTTTACTTTTCATTGTATACCCACCCCTTTTATTTTCCACTAATGTTTTTTCTTTTTTTTTTGAAACTATGTCAAGTTTTTGTATCTTTTTTAGCCCTGACGAAGCCCTGCAACGTGGGGTGAAACGTTGGCTCAATAAAAATAGTATAATTATTTACTATTTGAGTTTTTTTTACCGCACCCGGACCATATTCCATTCATCTATACACACGGTCAATCAATAATCTTCCACTTTAATTTTATTTGTTTAAAACAATTACCCATTTTGCATTATGGATAGTAATAACATATTTTTAAGTATGAATTATGAAAGAACCTGATAATTAACTGAAGGAGAAAAATAGATAGCTGTTTAAAGACTGAAAAATCGGAGACAGCCGAGATTGTACGTTATCTCCCGATCGCAATCATATGTGCACAAAAAGAGTTGTGCGTTATTTTCTATCAAAAACGGTTCAA
>NW_027108704.1:0-560 GCF_000696795.3 Halyomorpha halys | reverse complement strand
CCAGTGGAGTGTTTAATGGTTGCTTTGAATATTTCTGAGTACGCCGCTATGGAACTCTTTCCACAGTTTGGGAAACTCTGGCCTTCAGAAATATTGAATGGGAAGATTCTAGTCTTAGAGTAAAATGGTGAAGTCTCGTTCCACATAACTGGGAAGGAACTATAAAAATAAACTATCTACATTGTTTTATAACTGCTCCAAAATGAAAGGATATAAAAAGTAAATAAATAAAATACTTGATACATGAAATAATTTTTCATACAATTTACTAATTTGAAGGATTTGAATTTATTCAATGTAATTCGAAAATTATAATTCATATATTTAGGGAAATGTTGACTTTTTCCTTTTTGTAACTTTACGATTCTAAAATTGCACTTTACTCGTCTACCAGTATTGTAGACTAGACACATTGCATCTAAATCAACAATGCTTACATTCTTCTGACGGCTTGCACACTCGTAAAGATTGTCTGGCATTGCATCAAAGGCAGGAATAATTTTTAATAAAGGCTTTTATTTCTGAACAATCTTTAACTGAACAGTTTCTAAGGAAGCATT
>NW_027108703.1:0-1547 GCF_000696795.3 Halyomorpha halys | reverse complement strand
TTTTTTTCGATTTAACACGAGTTTTTCCATTTAACACGCTTTAACATAGATCATGAATACCCCTAGTGTCTAGCCACTGAACTACCCACTCCCAATTAATGGTTATTATGACAATAAATAGTTTTTACATTAACTAATTTAAATTATTTTTTCAATGAATGTAGAGTAAATGAAAGTTGTCTCGTACGCGCATCGCATTGCGTTTTTCAATTTAAAACTGGCCAAAAAAAAAAAAAGTGATCAAGTAAAAAGAAAATTTGATTGATTCATCGAAAGAGACCCTAACGCGGTTTGGGTGGAATAACCAAATAACCAATCTTCTAGAAAAACAGGAACTTTCACACGTTCACTCGTAATGATAGTTATCATACAAAAGCCAAGTTAACGTGATAGTACAAGTGCCGGGACGAAAAAAAGGCAGTTATTTTTTATTACTTTAATCAACACTATGTATAATTAATAGTCAAAATTGATGAATTTGCCATGTAATATTAAAGGGAATAAAAAATGGTGGCTGTTTCCGAACTTAAGAAAAAATTCATTTTTCTTTTAGAACACTATATCATTAAAAATACCTACAACATTACAAAACCTAACAGAACATTATTTAAAGTAGAGTAAATTTGCTAAAATATAAAATATGTGCTTTTTAAAAAGCAACAATTCATAAAAAATATACCAAAAAATCAGTTGTTAGTGAATTTATTCTAGGAAATTTATATCTCAGGAACCATGAGACGTACTATAAAGTAGTTTATTACGTTTATGTTCTTAAGAGTTTTCATGATATTTGCTAAAAATAGACCGATTTCTAGTATTCTAGAATTTCTTTGACCTGGGCAGAAAAGTCGGCATGAAGTTGTTTATTAAATAATTTAGTTCTAAAATTATATTAAGTTAAGATAAATTATAAATAATATTGTTATTTGTTTAGAATTGTTGAAGATCATTTGTGTAATGAAAGCTGTTTGTAATAGATTGTCTCTGAGGATGGCCGAATTGGACGAATCGTCGGACTTATAAATAGAATTAAAATGCTTTCAGACTAAAATGGATAAAATTTTATTCATTTAAAAAATCTTGACCGGTCTTAAGAAAGTGCTAAGATAAAAAATTAATTTTGTAACACATATTTTTTAATTAGGTTTTGTAAATTTCCATAGAGGTTGATAAAAATAGTATAAGTCAAAAAATGGCTTTAAGTGACAGTAGTGTGACTGCTGGGACAGACACTGATATTTTATCACGCTAGGACCTGATAGCGATACTATACTGCCAAGAGACAGTAAATGTTGTGACAGTAACAAACTGTTTATACCATGGCAGCTAACGCTATATCTAGTGCTACAGTACAATCGTGACTATTATACTGTTCAACCATTTCGGTGGCTGCGACAGTTCTTGTGGAAATTAAGTGCCACGTAGTAAACTGGCTTTAACTTTTACTACCACCAAGACTGAAACGACAAGAAACTGCTCGTAGATTCCGATTGCTACAACACTTACTTGACAAACGCTCTAAACTTCCCATTCACTACAAAAAATTA
>NW_027108702.1:239692-247221 GCF_000696795.3 Halyomorpha halys | reverse complement strand
AGCTAAAATATATCGAGCAAAAGTGGTTTATCCTCAAATTGTACTATCTTCGTTTTTTTCGCATTTCAAAACAATCTTCAATTTACTTTGAAAAATCGAAAAGACCTCAGTAAACATTTCGGCAATTGCCCATGCTTGCTCCTCTAATTGGGAGTGCCCTAAGTCATGGTTGCCCTGATCGGGAGTGAGCCTTTTGCCCACCAGAGCGCTCTAATACCATTTTACGTCTCCGTTGTTAATCATTTAACCAGAACTATATTGTAATTATATCATGTGATAAAACCCATTTTGTTATATACCAGAAAAATAAGATAACCGCAGTAACAACAAACATTGCATTTTATTTATTAATTTATTGAGAACATGGATAGCATACGTATGGGCTACATGTCGGCTCTCGAACAGGTCATCTGTTATGAACACATGACCTGTATGGGTTTTTAATAATTTCGTTAACCTTGCGCAGAGGCAATATCGTAACCAATGAAGGTCTACTGAGGTGCGATTATTGCTAGTTGAAAACTTTTACCAATACCCCGCCATGGGCTTGTGAAATACCAAGCCTATCGGCAATTTTTGGAAATCCCTCCGGGGATTCATAATTATCACTCATTTCCAATATTACCCTTAACTGCACTAAGGTTTTCGCACACGTTCTAGTAGATCTGCACTTGGTCATTTTATGGTATATTCTTAGTGACGGCAAAACAAAAAATTAAAACAGAAGTGATACACATTGATGTTTCTGAAATGGTTTTTATTTTATTGAAGATTAGTAGAAGAATGAACTGGTATTTAACAGTCTATTTTATTTTATGTCCATTTTGGAAATTTATTTTATTTTTTTAATAAGTTTTATTGTTATGTCTATTTCGAATTTTGTTTTCTTTTGTTATACATAATTGTTAACCTTTAATTAAAATAAAAGGAGGGAGAAGTAGTATTACTGTTACTAACAGTGGTGAAACCTCCAGTAATAATAAAAAAGATGTTATGTTGTTTCGCTCACAAACTTAATTATATATTTTAAAAGTTATATTAAAAGACTGGAGACTTATAATTTATTAATCATAAATACAAAAGTTACCTTTTGTTTACCTTAAATTTTTTAGTTAACCATTTTATAATGAATGAAATGGTTTTTTTGTTTGTAGATTCCAACATTATTGCAGTGTCTAAAATTAATTAATCATTTTAACTTTTTCCTCACTCCAATGGTAGTCATTGTTATTTACTTATTTTTGTTTTAAATAAAAAGATTATGTAAAATATTCTATGGTTTTCCTGAAATTTCTATAAAAATGAAACTTAAGGGTATTTCAGGAAGCAAAAATAAACATGCAAAGGCTTTTTCGTAAAAAAGTAATAAAAAAAAATCATAGTTTAAGGGGCGACAATAATAAATTTTTGTTTTTTACTCAAGAAAAGAAATTTTAAAAATATAGAAAATTACCACACTGTTCTATAATATGAGGTAGTATATTGAAACAATAAGGACCGACAGGTATACTGAGTTAGTAGGGTACGAATTTTTGCAGCAATTAAAAAACTTTTTTTTGGTTAAAATGTTGGTCTTACAGTTGGTTATAAGCCAAATCAATTAATTACTCTAGTTTAGATTATTTAAATTGATGTAAACTCAAAGAAACAACTGCGTTTAAAAAAAATAAATAATGTCGGAATCCAAAACCACAAACAAAAAATCATTTCATTATATGATGGTTGATGATTTATTTGACCGTCAATAAAATACCATAAAATAATCAAGTGCACAACCCCTACAATGTATGCAAAAAACTTAATGCTGATAAAATCATTATTGTAATTGAGTAATATTTATGAATCCCCGGAGGGATTTCCAAAAATTGCCGATAGGCTTGGTATTTCACAAGCCCATGGCGGGGTATTGGTAAAAGTTTTCAACTAGCAATAATCGCACCTCAGTAGACCTTCATTGGTTACGATATTGCCTCTGCGCAAGGTTAACTAAATTATTGAAAACCCCTACAGGTCATGTGTTCATAACAGATGACCTGTTCGAGACCCAGCATTTAGTCCATCTGTAGCGTGCTAGCCATATTCTTCAATTAAGTTCTATAAAATATAATTTAAACTATTACTACTGCTATCTTATTTATTCCACGTTATTACAAAATTTCATTTATCTTATTATAATTACATTACCTTTTTGGTTAAATGGATAGCGAGGGAGAGGTACCGTAGAGCGCTCTGGTGGGCAAATCGCTCACTCCTTGATTAAGGTCCACCATGACCTAGGCCACTCCCAACCCGAGGTGCAAGTATGCGTAATGGCCAGGGGCTGAATTTTTTTTCTGTAAATAACCTTCAACAGTAAAATAGTCTGAGGAAGCAATTAATTTCCATGCAATATAAATAAATTATACCTAACTATAAATAATTTATTAACAGCAAATAAAATACAATTAAAAATAATTCTTTGACAATATTATAACAAATGATCAGATAAGAAAAGCCTTTAATAGGAAAAATTATTTTTTTTATGGTATTTCAATAATAACACTTAATTAATTGTATATAATTATTTAGTAATGTAATTATTTTATATATAAGGACTTTAGAAAAATAATATTATCAGGAAGGATTTAATGTTTGATGGCTCATTGACTATAAGGTTTTCCTGCCCCTTTTGATAACATCATTGGTGGCAAGGAAAGGGCACAGAAATGTAAGTTTTTTTGACCAGAGAAATTTTGAGAAATGAGAATAAACACTGACCACAAGGACAGTAATTGTAGCATTACTTTTTATTAATATTTATTCTCTTCATATATAATCTTTTAATTCACTTGGTTCATTTTTTGTAATGTATTTTTTACCTGATATTCATTAGTCCTATGATACTTTACAATGGTTCTATATTGTTTTCATTTAGCTTCAAATTTATTAAACAAAGGTGCTTGGTAAATATTTTTTTCTGTTGCTTTGTCTACCTATTTTAACTGTCCCCTGGACCAGCTTCCTACAAATAAAACAACTTTGTCGATTGTTTTTTTGGGACACCTTCGCTTCTTTTAATTACATTTTTATTATTTTTTCCCCTTCATTTAAAATTTTTATTATTAACTAAATATGAATGTGAAGTTTCTTTGTTACTGATTTAAAGTAATTTTTGTGAATGTTAACTTTGTATGCAATGAGATTCATACTTACACACGCAGTCGGCATCTAGTTTCAGTCATTTCCATATATATTTTTTCAAATAAATATATTTGGATCCTTTAAAGTGTGTCCTAAATTAACTAATGCTAAACCACCGCTACGGCCTGCATCTGTGGTCTGTCTATAGAATAAGTTGAAGTTATTTTATTTTGCTTTACAAAGGTTTTAGGTTTATTCTGAAAGGACAAATAATCTTATTTAGTTTTATTATAACATTAATACTTATTTCTTCTGTAAAATAAAACTTTATTACACTGATAGACACTATATCCCCAATTTTTTAGGTTGGCAGATTAAATTACTCTTTGTTAGTTTTGATTTATAAACTCAGAATGCAAATCCCAGAGAGAGACCCCAAAATTTGCATTGTCTGAGAGTCTCTACAAGGCTTAATCTTGAACTTAATGCACTTGTTATTGTTATTATTAGAATAGGCAACTTAATTAAATAATTTAAACCAATTAAGTTTTATGTTTTAATAATTAACAAATAATATTATTCACATTTTGTTATATTTCTTCCAAATTTGTTAGAATTTGATTCAGTAATATTCAATCTGTATTAGTAAAAATCATAATTAACTATATACATTTATCCAATATTTGTCAATCCATTTAAAAATATATTAATGTATTATTTTTCAATTAAAAAAAATATACTTTTTTTAAAATGTAATAAAATAGGTTTCTAAAGGTCTGCATGCATCGAAAACTTTGAAATCCACAAAATGTAATATGGAAAACTTTTTGAATTTCAGATGTAACCAATTTTGAAGGTTCATGATTATTATATTTTTTAATTAATTCGTTCATTTATAATGTTCTAAGGTTCCTTTTCTCCTTTGTTTTTTAAAGCAATAACTACAATAAGCAAAAATTTCAGCCATGAATTGACTAATAGAGAAATGATATAATCTGGTGGAAAGAGGATCCAATAATATTATTGCAGAATATATAGACGATAATATTGTTGAAAATAACATTTACACAACTCTGACTTTAATATTTCTTATTTCTAGTAAATACACTGCTTGAAAAAACAAACATCATGATAATTTTAAATGATGCATGATAGAGCTTGAAAATATCTTTTATTTTCTATCTGAATATCCTTCATTATTGTTAGAAAAAAAAAATCAGAAAGTAAAAAGTGGGGTATATCGGCAAAAGCAAAATGTTACAAAAAAGAGAAGAAGGAATGAGATCTGACATGCTTGGACTGCTGTAAAGTACTAGCTTTATTGGGCTTAGTACATCTCTTTATATACATTCGATCAGCTGATCTCCTCAGTCAGCTGATGTCAAAGTAACTTAGACCGTAACTCTCCCCACCAGTTTATGGACAATCCTTGTAAACTAATACTATACAATATAATAACATAGAAAACGAAAACAATAAAGAAAAACAATAAAAATAAATTCCTATATACATACCATTGTAATAACTCACAAGCTTTTTTGTTTGACAACCATCTTCAATATCAAATTAAGAAATAATTGTAGTTATTAGAAATTAAAAATTACAATATTATTTTTTAACCCTTCCAATAATCATTTTACATAAGTAATTGAATTAAATATTAATTCGTTAATAGTTGTTATAATGTGTCTAATTATGAAAGAAGTAACTTAGACCGTAACTCTTCCCACCAGTTTATGGACAATCCTTGTAAACTAATACTAAACAATATAATAACATAGAAAACTAAAACAATAAAGAAAAACTATAACAATAAAAATAAATTCCTATATTCATAGTTGCTGATCTTTAATTTATATTTATATTTTTTAATTAACTTGGTTAATTTTTTTAATATTTCTTTTATGTAATATTCTATGAATATTCTTAAAGTCTCACAATTCTTTACAATGTATATATGTTCTTTTCACTTAGCCTTGTATCTATTAAACATCGGTGTTTAATAAAAAAAATGTCTGCTATTTTGTGTACCATCTTCCTAATAATAAAACAAATTTGTTGAATGTTTTCTGTACCCCTTGGCCTCTTTTAATTTTATTTTAATTATCTTTTTACCTTCATTTAAAGTTTTATTATTGACTAAATAGTTTAGTATAATTAAGTAGTTTTTATTAGATTACATTATCAGATAATTTTATTACACTTTAAGTGAGCATCTGGAAAGTTCTGAGAAATTTATAAATTTCATATTTGTGGTCTCAAGATAATCATGTAAAATTTATATGAGGATAACTTGGGTCATTCCAATGTTACAACTGTTGTTTTATAACCTGGTGTTATGATCGCTTCTTCATGAAAATATAAAAAACTTAAACTGTTGTGTGGGTGTTTCTTTTAGTTCACTTGTAATATTTTTAAATTTAATTATTTATTAATGGTGGCTTGTTATAAATGGTGTTCCACCCGAAAACATAAAAAAAAATTTCATTCGCTCCTTTTGAATTACTATTTAACTAAGTTTGATTCTATTCTTATTCATTTTATATTTTTACAATCATTTTTTTTTTCTCGTTACTTTCTTTATTCTGACATTGATTAATTATTTTTACATATATAAGAAGATGGTCAGAGTTGCGGTCAAAAGAGAAATAAAAATAGTTTACAACTATTTATTTTCCGACGTTTCACCCCACTTTGCAGGTCTTCATCAGGGCTAAAAAGATATATATATATAAAAAAAAAAGAAAACTGAGAATATTACAACAATAAGGTACAATAAGGTAATTTAAGCTAGGATAAATATTATGTAAAAATAAATTGATAAGAAATTACATATAAATAAAAGGAAGGAAGACATAAAATAGTATCAGTATAAAATAAACTTGGATAAACAATGATAAGAATAAAAATAAGTAACAATGGCAAGAGTAAAATTTTTTTTAAAATACATAAAATATACAGTTAAAAAATACAGGAGATGTACATAAAACAAAAACAATACGGAGAAAGAAAATTTAAAAAAAGACAGAAGTAAGTAGAGATTAAATAAATGTCTTGAAAGAATAATTATAAATAAAAAAATAATAATGATATTAAAATGATAATAAATGAGCAACTTTTAAAATAAAATGATAATAAATGAGCAATTTTTATGGTCAACTATATACAATTATTTTTTACCTTTTATATATTGTCGATGTAAAGCCAATGTGGCTTATTCTCAAATTTTATGATCTTTGTTATTTTTCACATTTCAACACAATCTTCAATTTAGGAACAATTTAGGCTCAAATAAAAATAGTACTAAATATTATTATTTGAGTTTAATTTGGCAAAGTTATTAAACAATGGCGCTTAATAAATATTTTTTCTGTTGTTTTGTCTACCTATTTTAACTGAGCCTCTGCTTTGCATTGGGGAACCAATTGAATAAAATTGATACATGATTTGATTAAAAGTAATTGAGAAGTATAATTATCAAAATTATATTTTTGCTTTGTTTTGAGCATCTAAAAATGACACACTTTTGTCTACGTCAATAAATTCTATTTTCGAGGTTAATAAAATAATCAACAAAACTACCAACTATTGAAGTTGAATCTTTCAACAGTTTCTCCTTTCAAGATTGTACTTCATGTAGTTTTACCCTAATTTGTTGAAAATATCATTTATACAACTCTGAATTTAACCTTACTTATTTCCTGAAAATATACTGCTTGAAGAAAACAAACATCATAATAATTTTAAATGATGCAAGATAGAGCTTGAAAATACTTTATATTTGTTATCTGGGTACCTGGTATTATTGTTAGAAAAAAAAAATTAGAAATAAAAAAGTGGGATATATTTTAGATAAATATATGTATTGGTAACTATGGCATTGAAAAGCTGCCTGTATGGCATAGTGGTCATGGGGTAAAATAAATTATTATTTCATACAAGTATCTTTAAATTTCTTATGCTCATTAAAAGAAGAATTTAATAAATAAATTTTCAAAATACAGGCATGGGCATAAGCTGAGTGGAGCAGGAGGGAGCCGCAGCTCTTCCCAAGATTTTTGGGACCTAAGAAAAAAAAAAGATAGGAAATAGTGAACTTATTTGACAGATGGTTTCTTACTGGGAACATGCTATAATTAGAAAGGTAATGGCGGGGGGATGGGGGAGGGAGATGTTAGTGTCCAAAAAATCGTAAGAGATGAAGAGTGCAAAATTGCCTTATATTTTCATTGAGCGAGCCATTGATTAAACCTTGTTGTTATAAATTTGACTTCAGTTGTTTCATTTTCAATAATTTATTATGATTATTGGTAATAAAAATTTAAAGAGTAATGATTGAACTTTATGAAGAATAAATGAAACATGGAATGCAGAATTACATATTTATCTTTTACCCAATCTTTCAGAAT
>NW_027108702.1:226077-239577 GCF_000696795.3 Halyomorpha halys | reverse complement strand
TGTATGTGTGTAATTGTAGTTTGTAAGTGCTGAGGCCTGCTCCCCTTATAGCGAAATCCTGCCTACACTCATGAATACAGGTAATTATTTTGTATATATTTACAAATGAAGTAATCAATAATAATAACTGCAATTGAATCTAAACACAACATATATGAAGTGTATATTTCTTTTATTATTTTTATAAATACTATTTAGGCATGAAAATCTAAGCAAATCTTTTTCTTTTATCAACTTTTTATTATTTAGTTATATACTTAATTTTATCAGTCAATTAATTTTATTAGTACAATTATTATTACTTTTTACTTAAGTTGAAATTACTAAAAATGTCTTGTTAAACACCGACTGTCATAAAAACATATCTTAAATAACTTTATGATTTACAAATACATCTCCTTTAATCAATAAATTTAATAATATCTTGATCTATCATTTTATGTTAAGTACCACATTTACTCTTTAAATTTTATTTTACCCGTTGAAAAATAACTTTATGAATACTATAACTTGGGATCAGTGTTGGACAAAAAAGCAATTATTCAATTACAATTATAATTGATTTCTAATTACTGTAATTTGGAACTGCAGAAATGAAAATACAATTTCGATTTTGACTACTTGATAAACCATTGTAATTGTAATAATGGTGCAAAATAATAAATACTAGTTGAACTAAAGTAATCTTAATTACTAATTGTATTAAAATGTAATTGCAATTAGGTTTTACCTCACACTGCTTGTTGTTTGGACACATTGAAAAAATTTGTTGAATAACTCTGTCAGCCATTATGAAGAGTTCCCAAGCTCCACAACAGATAGCACTACTATGCCTACATCTTCAACAGAGCGACCAGACAACAATCCATTTTGGTTTTGTTCTCTTTTAGAAGGTTGGCCCTTTTATACTCGAGGCATATTGGAAATACAACAGATATCTATAACTTTTCATAATATGAATTTGAAAAATAAAATTTTAAAACTTGTCTCTTTGAAACTAGTCATCGTAAAATGAAAGAATCTAATCAAATAATCGGTCAGCTTCAGTTGAGTTAGTTGTAGTTCTGCCGATTTGCGTGTAATTACCCGAATTTCGGGTATTTAGGGTAAAATGGATTTAGGTTATATGTAGGTGTACCAGTGCAGTGTCTCACTAGTCCTTCCACAAGTTTTTTTAGTTAATCATTTGAGATTTTTTCTATTACTAACAAGTTATGATTTTTTCTTAGATATTGAATTTAGGGACATGGGTGTATCTAGACCATTTAGGCCCATGACATATTTCTTTTTGGGGGACCGGGATTGATTTATTTTTGAGGCATGGGATGAATATAATTTTTGGACCTTGGGCCGATTTGTTTTTTTTTGGGGGGGGAGGGTAGGAATACAATTTTGTAATAAGACTGAAGTGTGTAGGATAAAAAGTTTAAAGCTGTTTCGGTTTTAAAAATATAAACATTTTTACTGTTTTTGTGACTATGGTTTTACTATCAACCTTCAAGTTATCAAAGTTTCTCCTCAAATTTATGCATTTCTAATTATTTTAACTACAAGCTTAAAAGTCACTACTTATTAATTTTTAAAAAAATACATCAATTCGAAACGACTATCAAATATTGAGGTATTAAGAAAAGGAATGGATTTGCTGAAAAAATACTTGTGGTATGACCACTAACATTACTTGTACTATCAACTATCACGTCAAACCCAGTTCACCAATTCTGTCGCGACTTTCATGACTGTAACTATCGAACAGTTACACCATGATAGTAGCTGCAACTTTGGACGCAATAAGTACAACTGTACGATTGTTCACTGTCAAGGCATATAGATGCCTTTATGTTAAGGTGACAGTTGCTTCGTTGCATGACTTGAACTATCAACTATCACGCCAAAGCTAATAAGACAGTACTATCAAGACCGTAACAATCATACAGCTACATCATATCGATACTCCAAGGACGGGTTAAGTATTTGTCGTGTAAAACGGGTGTTTTTAAGGCGCTAAGCGAGTATTCGGGTATCGAAGAAATGCGAAAAACCTATTATATAAAGGTACCGATGGCACTACATGTTCTTTAATTTTATCGAAAAAGTTTATATAACATAACAGGCATTAACTCATCTTAAATATATTTTCAGTTCCGCACTATTTTTCATACACACAATTTTGCGAGACTTAGTTATTTGGATTCTGGAAACTTCAACACTTGAACTTTTATTGAAAACTTGTATATGAAATTTTTCTGAAACGCAATTTTTCCCTAACTATATATTCTAAATACAGGTTAGTGAAATTAATATCAGATTTTGATGAAAATTTAAATATTCGGCACGTACTTCAAGTTATATCAAGCCTTTGGTAGTTTCTTGGTACAATTTAATACAACTGAAATCTGTTAAGGTTGATAATTTATTTTGAAATTACTTTTTAGTACCCAGGGACTCATGAAAATTAAAGATTTGTTGAAATATGAAGCCTACCAAAATGTCGACCCGGCTACAATATCTTTCTTATTTATCTCGATCAGATGTAATTTTCAGATTTAGATTAAAAAAGAACTGCCATCTGGTGTTAATTGTTGACAAAATAACTATTTTTAATATAGGACGAGATATAGGAACTAATCCCCGTAATTAAATCGGTTATTTAAAAAGGTAATTTATAAATAAATCACATGTGTTCAATACTACTGATTCTCTCGATGGAAAATAACCTCCCAGAGTCTTAAAAATATCCGTTTTATCCGCCATTTTTACCACATTATATGATTCTTAATGATCATTGTTGATTGCACTAGCTCTGGCGTGATAGTTAATAGCACAAGTAGTATCAGTGAAGCAACTGTTACTTTGATCATCGTACAGTTTCAGTTATTGCAGTAACAGGAGCAGCCACTACCATGGTGTAACTGTTTGACAGTTTCATTCATGACAGCATTAAATATGCACAAAAAATGTATGACAGTATATACTGTAATGGCGGTACTGTCTCATTGGATCTGGCATGATAGTTGATAGTAAAATTAATATCAGTGGATTAACTGTCATATAAATACGCCTTTGACAGTTAACTGTGGCAACATATCAACCTTACTAAATGTAATGGCGATAAGCGGGAAAAAAATGTTCTTGTATAGTTGTCCAAGAACATAAAATTGTAACTACACCGAAGTCCAAAACTAATCCACCGCGGGCCCCAAAAATGAATCTGCTACAGGCATCAATAATGAATCCTCTCTGAACCTTAAAAGCATTGTATCCTACCGGACCCCAAAAACAATCCGCCCAAGGCCCCAAAAATATATTTATAAACAAAAATAAATATGTCATGCACCACAAACGGTCTAGGTACTCCTATGTTCCTAAGTTCAATACCTCTAAGGAAAAACAATAACTTTAATGGAAAAGGTGTCTAAGGATTAACTAAACGTTCCCCATATAACGTAAAGCCATTTTACCCGAAATCCCGCTCCCCGCCTATTACACCCTAAACCCTCATCAGTAGCGATGCATCTATTGTTTCAGAAATAATCGATTCAATTGTGGACGTAATAATGAACAATTGCCAAAAATAGCAATGAGTTTTATTATGACAGAATTAGCTTTTTTTTTTTTTTTTTGTGCTATTAAAAGAAATACCAGAAAGCATGTCAAGATAATTGGGGAAAACTTCCTAAGCAAAGAATTCTCATTAAATAAATAGTTCAAAGACGCAAATTGTAGATAAAGGGAAACCAATCTCGGTCCAGTGCGAACCCTAACGAAGCTGAACCAAGTTGTAGCGAATTGGCCAACCACAAAGGACCTTACACACTAATTGTAAGAGAGGGGAGAGCCAGACGACCAATTAGCGAAGGCTTTACATCTGTCTTTGATAAGTCTGCCGCCTTGTTCGCGGTCTGCACAATGCTTCATTGTGTCCTTTAATTCTCGTTAAGGGAAAAATGACATCAATACAAATTATATAAAATCTAAAACTTACGATGTGTTAATAAAATGAAAATTAAAACATTGCACAACCAACAAAAGTAAAAAATATACGACAGTCTTCTTCATACCAAATTGGTCTTCTTTTATGGATGATGGTAGCAAAGAGCCCAATGCTTACATTATTGAAATGGGTTGTTTGTTGAAGTATTAAGTAAATTAGAAAAAACGCTAAAATAGGTTAAAAAAAAATCTAAAAGGCATGTTTAACAATATGAGGAGATGATCGGGGGTCAATATCTCTTTTAAATAATAATCGAACAAACAATGATTCGTATCATCCTTAGTATGAAACTAGCAGAGTGCTCTGAAAAGAAATAGAAGTTTCATTGTTAACTTAAATAATAAGTAAATCGGTTAAGTGATAAAAAATCTGGTGCGGTGTGCACATCGCACTATTTTCACTGACTGTGTAGATTGGTGGGCTCTAGCTAATTTGTGATTTTCAAAAAATAATAAATATAGACCAGAGTAAGCGTACAAATAATTTTTATTATACTGTTTCTATAAAATTTCTATTTCAAAGTTTCTTGAGGTGGGGGTAACATATATAAATCTTGAACCTGAAAAGAAGACGGCAGTTTGAAAATAAGTCGTAATGCAATTGGACTATTACAACATTTACTAGACAAACGGTCTAAATTGTCAATTCATTACAAAAGACTGATCCTACATGACTATATTATAAGGCCTATCTGGACATACAGAGTTGAGCTTTAGTGCTTTAGTAGACTAAACCATCAGATTCCTCCCGAATCCAATCCTTACAGTCACAAATCCTTCGTAAAATCCTTAATGCTCTTTACTTCGTCACGAATCAAGTCATCCATTAGGACCTCAATATCCCATATGTTGGCCGGGACCAGATACCATTCCTTCCATGATAAATTTCCCGACCACTCAAATCCACTTGTTTCTAGCCTGGCTTCTCCTTCATTACCTAATAACCCTCCTAGGCGTCTGAAAAGATGATGGCCTCGAGATCTTCTCTTCTAGAACTGTTTTTGGACTTCTATCAATGGGTAGATTCTCCACATGTTTGTATCATGTCACTATGTCACCTACAGCAGATTTACTTGTATATATTTTTATACAGTTGTAAATAACAATAAATAAACTATAAAAAAAAATTATTATTGCTAACAATGAGAACTGTTGTTTTTTTTTCCAATACACAAAATTTACAGTACTTTAGGGAGAAATGTTTTTAAAAATCGTCATTTAGGCCCGTCATTTTCAGGGCAGACAATTTGTATAAGACGTAACTGATATTAAAAACACTTCATTCTACATTGAGATGACGAGTTTAAACAACATTGTTAGAGTCGTTATAAAAAAAAAAAAAAAAAAAAAAAAATCAAATTCAATACAGAACATTTTGCGAGACAAGATTTTTCGGACTCAGGAGACATAAACATGAATTTCCGTCGAAATCTCGAATTCGAAATTCTTAAAGATCGCAATGCTTTCTCTTATTATATATTCTATAAGTAAGTAAGTGAAAGTAAAACTTGACATTTTCACATAGTATTTGTTATGAAGACTAAAAATAAGGCCATTTAAAATCTGATTTTGATTTAGTTAATGCAATAGTAAAGTTTTCGCAAATTAATAAGCGAAAAACTTCTAAATTTAAATGAATTTTAATCCAAATGTACTCTGAACTTTTGTTTTCAGAAACTCTCCGTTTCGTACATAAAGAGAAGATTATTTATGTAAACAATTTTAGATTGAAAATATAAAAAGTTATATATGACATGGGCAATTAGCCTGCAGAAAAGATTTTAAAGAACATGACATCAATGTTTATGGTTTTCCACTTGAAAATCGCCTGAGGAACGAAACGTTGTAGAGTTTGTGAAAATAAAAGTTGAGAGTATATTTGGATCAGAATTGTGTGTTAATAATGAAATAAACCACTCTCAAACAATCATTATAATAAATCATTAATGAATTTTAATAGTAATACAATTTAAAAAAATCATTTGTGAAATATTAAGTTATTGTATTCGTAAATATAAAGCCCCAAGAAAGATGATCTCAGTAAACAAACTGTAGAGAATAAGCAGAATTTTAAATAAACTATCACAAATATTTCTGAGGAGTTGAATGTTTGAAAATAGACTTTAATATGTTGACTGCGGTGAAAATGAAAATGGCCATAGAATAGATCGAAACGTTACAAAGTTGTGAAATATATTTAGAATAAAACTTAAAACTATAGTAAGTGTTTGTTATTATACATATATACTATACTAAGAAAAATTGAAATAGTAATATTATTTTCAGTCAGTTCAAAAACCCAATCATACATGTTTTCATTAATATGGATATAGGACTAATTTTAAATATTAGATTCTTAATATGTGTACCAACACAAGAGAAGGAAAACCACCATAATGGTTTCATGTATGACGTCATTTAGACACAAACACTGATTTAGCGATTAACGCTTTTTAAATTCTTAAGTATTTTGCTGTTAAAAGAATCGTTATTTTTATTTTCAAAAACATCCATGGAATATAGTTTTATGAAAGCAGAAAGTTAAAATTTGTCTAGAATCGATGCTTTAATGTTAGCAATTTTTTTTTCAACTAACACAGATTTAGGGTTTGCAGAGTTTATAAATGTGAAAACCTCTCTGAAAGTATGTTCTGAATTGCGGTTTATTTATTAAAAATAATATGTTTATTACTGATGTTCAGTTCCTGACAAGTAGTTTGTGAGCTGAACTACAAGCCTCAGGTGGTGAGAAGATCCATGTTCTATCAGGTTGACAATTAATTCTAGATGGTATGCAGTCTACAGTTTCATCATTATGTTTTCACTGAACCCATTATTTTGTATCGGACATAATTCTCCATATCGCTTTCCAACCGGAAGGCCAAATCATTATGTTTTAGTTACTTTAATTAATCTTTTGGAATAACTATAACTTCTAATGACACAATCTGTATCTTGCATTATACTCACATCGAAGTGATCTTCACAAAAATATAATTTATATTTATTATTCTTTTGAGTTCTATCAATGGGTAGATTCTCCACATGTTTGTATTCTGTCATTACATCACTTACAGCAAATTTACTTGTTGTATATATTTTTATAAAGTTGTAAATAACAATAAAAAAATATTTATTAGGCGATAATAATTTTGGATCCCTTCAAACCAGCTTTAGATGTTTCTAGTTTTGATATCTTTTAGTGCTTAGATAAACCACTTGTGTGGAGTCTTTATAGTAATATTTTTGCAATCAGATACTGAACAAAAGGAATCAGGAATATAACGCATAATAGATAATCATTTAAATAACAAAGAAAACAAACAAATTAAAATATCTTACTTATTCTTTCTCGACCTTTATTAAATAGTTTATGTTATTTATTTCTTCTTTTTGTACATTTATACATAATTTTATAAATTTAACTCTATCTTAATTTACTTTTTTGTACTATATTATCCCACAATGTTAAAATATTTTAAGTTGTTTTTGTATCTTTTTAGCCCTGACGAAGAGCTACAATGTGGGGCGAAACTTCAGCAAACAAATAGTTGTTAAAGTTTTTTTGTTTCCTTTTTACCACACTCCCGACCATTTTCTTCGTAACTTGAAAATTACAGACAATCATTTATATAAATAAAATAACTCTCGCACTCAGTAGTTAAGCCTAGCTTATGTTTAATGTCGAAACGACGTTGTACCTAAAAATAATGGCGGCTTGCATTTATGCATATTATTGAACGAACAATAATTCATATAGTCTTTACTAACAAACGTTTGCAATTGGTAGCAATAAATGACTGAGTTGCTGCAGAAGGCAGATTGATCAGGTCCTGGTGGAGAACCAATTTTAACCAGAGCCGACAGATATTGGTGTGTTCTGTCTCCTCTGGAATTTATTTGCTCCAGCTCCAGTATTCTCGGGTACTCTACAATTCAGTCCGTCCCCACCGCCCAGTTCTGATAAATGATTTAAGTATACCTGCACTACCTACCCAGTGAGTTTTCCTCTCGAATGTCGAATTTTTTCGAAAAAAAAACAGAAAATATGGATTGTTACATTAAAAAACTATAAACTTCAATTTCAATCAATATCAAATCAGTCATAATAAATAAGATTGCAATGAGTTTACTAATGGCAAAGTATAGAGATAGTCACATCCCCTTGAAAAGATCGTATAAATTTATAAATAAAAATTATATGTTTAGTTTCCAATTCCACTTGCAACTATCGCTCTTAGACTCAACGCTCAACAATTACCTATAATAAAAAATAATTCATTAATAAAGTGAAGAGAGCTATAATCGTATTCTGGGGCGTCTTGTCCCTTCAGAAGGACTGTTCTAGACCTTCGACTATGGAAGTACAGTTACTAAACCAACGGTTGTACAAGAAGGTGATTTGGTCAGAATCACGATCGACCGCCAGATTTTTACCCAATGATGCTTTATGAGGCTGGATGGACCCGGGTGGGCTCCCGAACCCACAGGGCTGACTCTCGGCTACAGTAAAACAGAAAATATTTATCTGCCACAGTCGAATTCGAACCAGGTTCCTTGGAGTTAGTAACACAGTGCCTTACCGATGAGCACCCATTCATATACACATGGTAAAAATAAATAGAGGTTTCCACGGGAATAAATATTTTAGTTCAGTTTTTCTGAAAATTGATATTGCTCTAACATCTAGTGAGGAATGGTTGTGTTTAGTTTAGAGCCCAGAGATGTATCTCGATAGATAGTTTTGAATAAGTTTGGAAAATGTGCACGTTGATGGTTTATTTATTTTTTTTTTTTATTAACATTTATCGTTCGGTTCCAAGACAACATACAAAAATTGAAACACGCGTTTATTACACTTTTAATTATTTGATCATTGTGGTGGCTGTTAAAGTTTATATCTTTGAATTGCACAATTTTAAAGATAAACCCTCTGACTTAATCTATACAATTCAACAAAATAAAAATACTTAAATGAAAATAAAATAAATTGTAGGAAGATAGTATGGTTGGCGGCCAATAAAGGAATAAAATTAATAAAAGAAAACTATTTATTGCTAACCAACGTTCAACCACTTTGCAGGGCTTCGGCAGGGCTAAATGAAAACAATTGTACAGGACATTGTAAGAATAGACAGAACATTAAAATAAAAAACATAAGAAACGATTATTTTGTTTATAAAGTATATATATATAAAAAAAAATAATAATAATTTAAGGAAGTATACATACAGGTGGACTATAAAGTAGTTACTAGTAAATACAATTTTTGTTAATTAAATGTATTTACATAAACCCTTCTGTCTCTCTCTATATATACTATATATAATCTGTGTGTAATATCTCATACATTTACTTCTACATTTAGCTCATATATTTACCTATTGTAATATTAGATGTTTCTGCCAGTTTAACAGTCTATATATTATAAAAAATCATACCCTTCCTATGGTTTAGTGGAAGAAGTGGTGAAATTTTTTTATTTTACTTTCTGTTTCCCAACATCCTCAGTTGTTATCTTTGTTTGAATCTGACAGATACTTCCCCCTATGTTTATTTGTTATTTTTATACCTTAATATCTCCCTTTTACATATTGCTATACCTCACCTATGGCATATTTACTTCACCTATCTGTTTTACCTTTTACACCTACCTCTTTACCATATTTAAAACTAGTATTTTTCTACATTTTATTAGTCTAGATCTGTATTTAGCATTCTATCACACCAGGGCCCTGTTTCATAATAAAGTAAAGACTAATACTACTAGTGGAAGATAATTGATTGACCGTGTGTATAGATGAATGGAATATGGTCCTGGTGCGGTAAAAAAAAACTCGAATAGTAGATAATATACTATTTTATTGAGCCAGCGTTTCGCCCCACGTTGCAGGCCTTCGTCAGGGCTGTTTTGACGGCAGTCAAAAATAAAAAAAATAAAGTGACTGCCGTCAAAACAGCCCTGACGAAGCCCTGCAACGTGGGGCGAAACGCTGGCTCAATAAAATAGTATAATTATCTACTATTTGAGTTTTTTTTTACCACACCCGGACCATATTCCATTAATACTATTAGTCTTGTAGATTTATCTTAATTTAATTACACAGACTTGTACAATAGTAACTCGTCCTTTAGTATTTTTTTAATGCCTGTAATATCACTAATAGTCATCTCTATCATAAAAAAAACAAGTGCACATTTCTACACTTGTACTATGAACTAATACTATAATCTTTCATTATGAAACAGGGCCCTGGTTGAATTTATTAGTAACTAGTTTCTAGCCCACCTATATGTATACTACATTATTTATTATCATTATTTCTTTTTTATATACTTTATAAACAAAGCAATAATGAAGGCAATAAATTCATATGAAGTATGGAATAAATCATTCTAAATATAAGAATATAATATACAACATAGCAAATAGAATATATAACGCAATACACAATATAATGAGTACAATGAAACTAAAGAGCATTGAAACTGGAAATACACATATATGAATCTAAGTTCAATCGTGATATTATCGAGGTCGCTAAGTAGAGATATAAAAATAACTGGCAGTTATTTTGTAAAGCATAATCAATATATATAAAAGTGCATCAAGTTGCCACAGTGCAATACTAGTGTATCAGTACCAACTTGTTTAGGAAATGAAGAGATAAACGTAAATTACGTTTAATTTTATTAGTCGTTTAATTAATACACTAGATAGCGTGACATTCAGCAGTAACCAGTTATTGCAATTCTGTATACGTCATTTCCGTGAGGAAATGTAATCGAGTCTGTTATGTCCAAAGCGACTGTCTATAATAGCCTCAACATTCATTTTTATTATTAAGAGGAGATGGTCGGGGGATGCGGTCAGCAGAAAAAACACAAATAAACAAAGGAATTATTTATTTTTTAAATTATTAATTAAAATCAATTATTATTAAACTAATTAATTATTTATTTCTGCTGAACATCTTCTCCTCTTATATATCTACGGTCAACTATCTTCACATAATTTTTTTAATGGACCATTATATCTAATGGTTATAGGCACCATTAACAATACTTAGGTAGAATCTTGGACAGAGAAGGAATTTGACGAAGGATGATTTTATATTTATTAGTTTTTTTTAATTTTTATTTTAGTAGTTATATTTATTACTTTTAGCCTAATCTATTGTGTTATTTTATTTTTGTACGCATGTATTAGAGTGTTTTTTTTGTATATTAATAATTGTGGGGACGACCATGTTGGGTATTTATGTAAGTATATTTTTTACTATATTTAAAATGTTTATACTTTTGACTATTATTCTGTGATATGTTTGATGGAAAATAGAGGGCAAGTTTTAAAATTAAAATAATGGAAATTATATACACGTACATAAACAGCGATAAATAAAATGATTAAATATGTAAGAAAAACATAATAAATAATAATTATAAAAAAAAGTATAATTTTAGTACATAATTCAAAAAATTTTATAATGTGCTTATTTATATTATTTTATACTATGACTATTTATATTAATAGATTTCAAAACAAATTGTTTTTTACTAATGTTAAGTATGCTATTCATGAGCAACCCAATGAAGTTGGGCAATAAAACTTTTGTAATAAAATATCCTCTCTCTCTCAGCTATATATATATATATGCAGAATTTAATCAATTAGATGATCATAAGTCTTATCTAATTACTATAGACAAATCAAATCAGCTGGATCACACAGATTAATTTCTCATTTTACTTTGCTCGCAAGGAGTGAAAAGCAATTTCTCCTTATGAAGCGCCGATTTCCCACAGGAACGAGAGGATAATTCGATTAGAGTTTCCCTGACAAAGAGGACTAAGGGAGGTGGGGGGTGTTTTCCCGAGCAACTTTAATTATCTGGAGTCGCGTGTCGGGCACACTCCCTCCCTGGGATAGCGCGCCACCCCAAGTTCCCACGCGCACGGCCTACCCTCGCGCGACAATTAGGCGCTTTTCGACTAGAGCTGACCCAGTGTGTTTCTTCCGAGTTCGTTAGGTCATCGTATGCTAGCTGTCTTCAGGGTCGAGGAATCTTGTAATGGTCTACCTGTTACAGAAGGATCCAAAAAATTGCCATATATAATTTTGTGGGTCAGTCATAAATAAAAGAAGTCAATATGATCACAACATAGTTATTTTACATCTCAAGTCCTTCAAAAAATATACATCATTAGCAGCAAAGAAAAAGTTATTAATAAGTTAATATAAAGTTTTTGGGGTATTGGAAAACATTTTTTCTAAGGTTTCAGTAATAACTTTTTTTAAGTCCAAATCTTTTTGATTCTTGTTGGTCATATACAGGTTAATATAGCAGAAAGAGAACCAAAAATAATAATTTCAGCTTCATAGGTCGTTTTTGAAATATAGTGATCTTTAATAATTCTATATTTATTATTTATATCTATTAATTTGTACCCTCATTTAAAAATCTTTATAACCTGTTATAATTATCAAGTATATAATAATTTCTTTTATTTAAATTTTTTTTTTTAATGCATATATGTTAAGCATTTTTTAAGATTTTAATGAAATATAATTGTGCATGGCTATGTTGGATCTTTTACGTATAAATATATTTTCTATTTTTAAAATGTATACTATTTATTATTCTGAGAGAGAATTTTTTATGTTTAAGAGTTTTAGTACTTAGCATACTGAGATAATCAGAGTTAGGTACATAAACAAATAATAGAAGGAAAAATGAATAATATTATAAAAAATAAAAATAAAGAAAAAAAATTAAAATAATAAGAAACAAAAGTTAACAATTATGTTTTTTAATATTTACTGACTATACGCATGTAATTTTAGAATTATAAACGATTATCTTAAACTAGTATTAATATAGCAACCCAATGTAGTTGAGCAGCACTGCTTTTTAAATAAAGTGTTTTTCTCCAAGATAAAGAAAAATCGTTTCCATGGAGATCTGCACATAAAATTAACAAAATACATATGGATCCAAGCACAAATCATTTCTAATACTGTTTCGATTTAGATGACTTCAGTTTTGTATTCTAGAGAATTTCATTATCTTTAAAATAAGTGAATATAATGATCTAAGTTATAATGAGAAATTTAGTTATAATATAATTAGTTAGGACTCTAATAACATTACTAACTTAGAAAGAGTTGTGACTGCCACACTTTAGGCGCCTAGAATTATCAAGAATAGAAGAGGAAGCAGGGCTAGAAACTAGTGGGTTTGGGTGGTTAGAGAGTTTATTACGGAAGGATTGATATCTGGCTCGGGGCAGATCGGCTACTTATGGAACATGAAGGTCTTTATGGTTGATTTAGTGACAAAGTTGAGGATTTTGGATTGTTAGGATTGGATATGAGAGGAATTCGAAGGTCCATTGGAGCCCTAAAGTTCAACTCCATAAGTCCAAAACTCATGTAAATGATTGGAAGCTTGTGAAGGGTTGCTTGTATGCGTACAGTTTCTTTTCAGTCTTGGATGTGGATTCAAA
>NW_027108702.1:223144-225323 GCF_000696795.3 Halyomorpha halys | reverse complement strand
TTATTATTTTAGTTTTTTTTTTATCTTTCTTTATTTTTTATAATATTATTCATTTTTTTCTTCTATTATTTGTTTATGTACCTAACTCTGATTATCTCAGTATACTAAATAGTAAATCTGAAATATAAAAATTTCTCTCACAGAATAATAAATAGTATACATTTTAAAGATAAAAGTATATTTATACGTAAAAAATTCAACATAGCCACGCACAATTATATTTCATTAAAATCTTTAAAAATGCTTAACATACATGCATTAAAAAAAAATCATTTAAATAAAAGAAATTAATATATACTTGATGATTATAACAAGTTATAAATATTTAAAAATGAGGGTACAAATTAATAGATATGAATAATAAATATAAAATTATTAAAGATCACTGTATTTCAAAAACGACCTATGAAGCTGAAATTATTATTTTAGGTTCTCTTTCTGCTATATTAACCTGAATATGAGCAACACGAATCAAAAAGATTTGGACTTAAAAAAAGTTATTACTGAAACCATAGAAAAAATGTTTTCCAATACCCTGAACTTCCTAATTCTTTATAGTCATAATATATAAAAGTCAACTAATTTAATTTTTATATCTTCTGACCATCAGCTAAACTTATCTACAGTATTTCACACTTGCTCTGCCTGAATTTTAGTTTAGGTAACGTTAATGGACGGCAACAATTATATTGTTAAAAAAAAAGTATGTTTTGAAAATGGGAAATAAATCCATAATATATTTATTATTTAACTAAGTGGCATTTTATCTTAATTCACTAAACCGTGAATTGTTTACTTCTATTATTGTAAAACTGAAATAAAAAATACATACATATGATTTCATATATATATATATATATATATACATATACATATACATTAGTATATACAATATAGTGAAAATCAATTACAATCCAGCTGTGAATACAACGATAGTAGGAAACAAAAAGGTAATTTTTTTTTTTAAATAATGAAAATGTTGAAAAAATAATTGATTTGTCACACCGCGGTGAAGCACTTACTTATTATAATGATTTATTATTATTTATTCAACTTTTTAATGGGCGCCTAAGGACTGATTAAAACAGTAATAAAAAATAAAATGTAATAAAGTATTACGAGATATTTAATAAAAGAACGGAAGAATTTCCTCAAAAGTCCTGTAGTAAAAAGAAAACTCCATTTAGCAACCCTAACATCAGCGGAAGGGGAGATTTGAAAAGAGCAAAAAACGGAAGACATTAAAGAAGAGAACTAAATGCTGAGGGGCTCATAAAATTAATGTAAACCTCTCAGTGACCCTCTTCTTTTCACCGAGTCCTGAACTAACGGCAACCTACAATAAACCTGAATAAAAGTCTATCTAAATGCTATAGAATAAATCTTTTTTACAAAATTTTTAAGATGGCCTTTACGTATCTTTTTAAAAATTCTTTCATTGGATTTAAATTGAATTTTTGTAATATTATGTATACTAAGTAGATAAATAATCTTTCAGAATACAAAACATAAATAAACTGCTGATCTTAAAACCAAAATTCTTAAAAAAATAATAATGAGAATTAACAATATTTAGTGAAGGTTAGCAATGCTATATCATGTTCTAAACAAAAATTCCAAACTAAAACCAGAAACAACTGTTCTTATATTTAAAACAATTCTCAGGGCACTGCTGATGTACGGCTGGGGAGCGGCATCCTTCACGAAAAGGAAAAAACTTCAATCTTTTCAAAATAATGTCCTAAGAATCGCAGTTAATGCTCCTTGGTTCATAAAAAATAGCCAATTGCATCGCGAATTAAAAATGGAGTTCCACTCCCAGTAGTAGACAGTTAAAGGAGCAGAGACCTACAACCTGGGAAACCCAACCTCAACCTCAGCCCAGTCTGCTGCAGGACATTCTGTTATAAATTATAATAAATATAAAATTAATTCACAGTCACACTTTCTCTATTTTACTTATTATTATTATTCAATTTATTTATTCATTATTTTTGTTTTCTCTTTTCTTCTCTCGTCCGTTTTTCAAAAAACTTGTTTCTTTTTACTATTAGAGAGCAATTGATTGTTTTATTTAAGTGTATCATTATCCAATATCATTATTTTTTGTTATTAATTTTACTTTCCTCTTTTATTAAGAAACATTATTCTTATCTATTTATTTATTTTTTCTTTTAAT
>NW_027108702.1:211436-222539 GCF_000696795.3 Halyomorpha halys | reverse complement strand
TATTTTTTCTTTTAATTCGGTGAGTACTACTGTTATTTACAATTTTTCTTTTCCTTTTTCTGTTTTTTTTTTAGTATGAGTTATTGTAATAATAACAATAATAATAATAACAAATTGTAATAATTCACTTCAATAAAATTAAAATAAATAAAGAATATAGTGGTTTATTGATATTGTAATTGGAGAGAAGATGAGAATGGCCTATAGAAAAGACGGTACAGAAGCGTGGAGGATATAAATATTTTTATAAATTCATGGCAAGTTTTTATTATTATATTAAGGCAGCAAGGTGGCCACGGGGTAAAGCGTGTGGTTTCTATCTCCAAGGACCAGAGTTCTAATCCGGCTGGGCAGAAAATTATTTTCTGTTACACTGTAGTCGTGAGTCAACTCCTGGGGTTCTGGAGCCTTCCTGGGGTCCACCCAATCTCTTAAATTGGGTACCCTTCATTGGGCAAAAATTGGGCAACCGTTGGTCTAGTAATAGTACTTCTTTACAAGGTACTGAACCCCTTCATGGGTTGTAGCGGTATAGATGTTTTAATATAATATTATATTATAAAATGCGGGTTTAATGGGGTTCAAAATGTTTTCTCCTTAATCTTTTTGATTAATACCAAAAAAATGAAAAAATAAATCCTACTAAAAATATGATAATGAAGTATTTTAAAATAAAAATACAAATATTTTTCTTTAGGAAAGCAAGTTTATCCTCCAAAGGTTAAGGAAATGAGACTTGAAAATGAACGGAGTATGTCCGAAACGTCGTCCATTTATTATATAAAAGTGTATGAAGTTACATGGAAGCTATGTCTTTCTGAAATTATACATGACGAAATGAACTCGGCCCATTTCTATCCATAGTTTATGAAATGTAAACTCAGACCTTTGTAATAAAAATAATCCAAACAAACAGAAAGGATACCAAATAGACCTCATTTATTCTGAATTAATGACTATTGCGATACGTAATACGAATCAGAAGGCAATAAACACACCATACTGACAGCCTGCCGCAATTACTTTGGTCTACAAACCAAAGTCATTGTTTGGATTAGTGTTAGTGCTATAATAAAATTCTAGCCCCCCTCTCAGTACTAGGAGTTTTAATAAAACGGGCAGAGCAAACAGTAGAGGCTCCCATAGACTAGCGTGAGATCGTGAGAACCACGTGGGGCACACGCGTAAGCCACGTGGCATGCAAACATTCATCATCAACTGGTGCATCTGCCTCTCTAAGTGCTTAGCTCCATAAAGGTGGCTATGGTTACACGTCAATACATATGTGTGTAAGGTTTTATATAAACTTATACATACCTGATATTAAAGTCTTGTAAAATATAACAAAAAGTAGAAGACAAATTAATTACATTAGACCTTTGCTAATTAAAACTTAGGGACCTCCAAAAAGCGAAAAATTCGGGTCGCCGAACAGGAAAAATATAGCTTCATCAATTATTAAAATTTATGCTTAAAAACTATAATTACAATAGTTTACCAATATTCAAATTATTTTGTCCATAAATATTCTGAAATTTCCGTTTCTATTTGTCCGTATCTCGGGTATTTTTTTTACTATCATAAATAAACTTTTTTTTTGTATTACTGAACAATCCAGAGTATTAAGGTTTGGATTGGTTTGAGTCTACTTTACTTGTGAAAAAGAGTCTAAATCCAAAAATAAATATGAAGAAGATGGTCAGGATTACGGTCAATACTACTTTTCACAGAACCCAAAAAAAAAAAAAATCTTCATATTGATTTTTCGATGGTGGAAAAATCAATATGAAGAAGATTTTTTCAGACAAATAATTGTAATAAATAATAATGCGCTGGTATAATTATATATAATTTTCTTAAAATTTTGATTTCATTCGCCTTTTCCGTGCTGAAATATCACAAATTGAACGACCATGGCTTGCCTACCCCCGTATAATGTTTTAAAGGTAAGTTGTTACTCTTACCCCAGTCGAAGATATTCTTGGACTACATCTGGACAAACGACTAACCTGGAATCCTCACACAAGACTGAAAAGACAGGAAACTGCACTTACTAGACAAACGGTCTAAACTTTCAACTCATTACTAATTTTTAATGACAATATATCAAAATGTTTTGTTTTATTTATTTAGTATTTTCAAAAAACAAAACTACTACAGTTACTTACAAAATAATTATTATGGTCAAATAATTACGTCTAAAAAGGTCACAACTTTATGTGTTATTTAGAAAAAAATATTGCTGTTTGAAAAACTGATACTAAAAATCTCCTTGGACTACATCGTACATTGTAATTAGGCCAATCTGGACATATAGAGTTGAGCTTGGGGCACCACTAAACCTTCGAATTCCTCTCGTATCCAATCCTTACAATCCAAAATCCTCAATGCTCCTTACTTTGTCACAAATAAAATTACACATAAAGACCTTGCTGTTCCCTATGTAATCGATCTAGCCTGAACCAGATATCACTCCTTCCATTAAACTTCCTAATCACTCAAACCTCCTAGTTTCTAACCTGGCATCCTCTTCCATACCTGACAATCTTCCGAGGCGCTTGAAAAGAAGATGGCCACGAGACCTGCTAATGTAAAATGTTATTAGAGTGCTACCAATGGGTAGTTTCTCTACATGCCTATAACACTTTAACCAAGATCAAATTTACTGAATGTGTAATATAATATACAGTTGTAAATTTCAATAAAGATATTAAAAAAAAAAAAAAGGTAAGTTAAGCCTAGGTTTTATCAAAGAATTTTGGCGGTAGGATGGAAATTTTCCTCCGAATTATTTTTGGTGTAATGATCTCCTTGAAATTGAAATATATCGTATAAATCGTTTGAATGTAAGAATAACCGCATTAATTGAAATGGCTTATGGCCTCCGAGATGTTCCCTAAGAACCAATTGGACCTCTTTCCTTCCAGACCCAGGAGGCATTTAGTTCTAAGAGAGGAGGGTTCTTTAATTAATTGTTCAGCCTTCCTCGGGCCAGAGCTCGCCCTCCATTCCGCGGCCAATCAAGTACCTCTTAGCGCTGATGGTCTTTGAAGATGGCTAGTGAAGGCTCTGCCTCTAAAAGTGGGAAATCGAACCTGTCTATTTCAGCTGATCAGGTTTCACACAAACTAAACTGCTTTGTGAACATGAGTCTCTACTATTAGTGCTTTTAGATCAAGTGTCTGCGGTTGCACTTGTTTGCCCGTCAGAGTACGGACTGTATACTGAATAGGCAGCAAATTCATATCTACTACAGTTGATACATTTAGAATATCTTACAGTACCCTATAACTAACGGATAATTATAAAAATAAACGGATAAATTTAAACTTTTTAGCAATGAATTTGCAAAGAATAAAATAGTTTAGAAAAAAAAGTAAAGTTGTTCCTATTTCACACAGTAATTAGCATTTAATTTGATCTACCTTTTAGGTGTAGAATTAGTTTTTATTCAAATCATTCATATTAAACATTTTTACTTTTGAGTGAAGTCAATATTTAATTATTGTTAGAAGATCGATTTAATTATTGTCCCTGAGTAATACATAAAAGAAAGATTGTACGGGTGTGGTCAAAAGAACTCAAATAGTAATCAAGCTATTTATTATGAACAAACGTTTCGGCCCACTTTCCAGGGCTTCGTCAGGGCTAGAAAAAGATATAAGCAACTAAAATAATGTAACAAAGTAAGAGAGTAAGACAAGATGAAATAAAAGTATACCAAGGTGTAGCTAAGCTATAAATGATTTAAAATATATGAAAATTGATATAAAAATAAAATAAGTCAATATGCATAGCTTACTTCATCAACAATCAGTTGTGATATATTATAATAGTGAAAATTAGCATAGATTAATAGTTTTAATTTAATTTGAAAAATTGACAAAATAGGGTAATTATGAACTGAAATTAATAACCTGAGCAGAATAACTTGCAAAAAGTTTTTTAAAATAGATGTAGTTCTAAAGTTTAAGATTGTCCTGAGGATGATTGTCCGAATATAAGATTGTCCGAAACGTCGTACGTATAAAGAAATATAGATTGTTTTTAGACTAAAATTGGATAAAATTATTTTATTTAAGCAATAATAACCAGTTTCAAGAAAATGTAGAGATGATATATAAAAAAATATAAATAAACAACGAAATTAAGAAAATATAAGATCCCTGAAAATGTGATGTGACGAAATCTGAAGAAAATGTATAAGAATTAAATTAAGGTTGTGTTACTTTAAGCACTATCATACATAATTTGTTTATCAATCATTTGACCCTTGTCGGTCGTAAGTCATCTCTCATTGCTTTGTCGTTGCGGACGTAGGTCAAGTGGGAGATAACAAGGCGAAACATATCGAAATTAGCTTTGAGTGAAATGCAGACATTTAAAGCTTCATTAGCAATGCTGCCGATATTTTTACCCGAATTTCGGGTATTTTTCACCTTAGCA
Organism: Halyomorpha halys; assembly: GCF_000696795.3. NCBI lineage: Eukaryota > Metazoa > Arthropoda > Insecta > Hemiptera > Pentatomidae > Halyomorpha > Halyomorpha halys. The sequence continues at coordinate 218,093 of NW_027108702.1, read as the reverse complement.
GGTATTGGGGGGGCTCAGGGATTTGAGTAAGTAATTAAAGCGCTAGTGCAGGGTCACTCTAGTCCTTCAAGTTATTTTTAGTCAGTATTTAGGACATAGTTTGTAGACACTTTTTATCTTAATAACGAGTTATTACTTTTCCTTAAATATTGAATTTCAGAATATAGGCACCCTTTGGTGTACATCACATATTTATTTTTAGGGCCCAGAATATTTTTTATCTTTACGTAATAATCAACTAAAGTCCACTGATCTTGAATTTCTGAAATAATAAAAACGGTCATTTCATATCAACATGTGAAGTATATTCTGTATGATATTCAACGTATAGTTTAAATAACCTATTTTAAAATTTTTAGTTCCATTATATAAATTAATAATTTATTTATTGATAGATATTACAATCTGCCACACAATTGTGAGCAATAGGTAGTAGTGATGAATGACCACATTCATACTAAAATAAGAATAAAAATAAATAAATAAGTTAGAAAAAAAGCATATAAAAATGAATAAATCTCTCTGTAAATATGTACAAACAGAAGGATAAAGAAAATGAACATAATCAAACTATATGTATGAAAAATAAAATAATAATATAATCTCTAGTCACATTTACACTATTATATACAATATTTACACTATCGACCTGAGGATCCCTGAGCCCACTCTATCTTCTACCTGTGAGGGATTGAGCAGAGCTCAAATGATGCCCAAGCACATCCCTTTTGCTGCATCACTCGTAGTGAGCCAGTGGAGGCTGAACAAGTGCGGCATTATGTAAATTAAACCATTTGTTGTTTCTATGGAAATAATTTCAAAATTTGAGGCACGAATAATTAACAATGTTACAATGAAATATTTTACATTATGTTGCCATCTCGTCGTACCACACTCAAGATGTTCAGGAAAAGAAGAAGATACAAATGAATGGTAAAGGTTTATGATCAAGTAATATAATAAAATATTAAACAATTATGATATTCCTTCGGATTCAACTTAACTAACTAGTTTTAATAAAAACAATTTCCCTATCGAAATCGTTTTACTCATAACTGTTTGCTTCAATAAAGCAATATTGAAAGGGATGAAAACACAATAAATTAATACCAGTTGCCCCTCCCTTTTATAATATCAGATTAATTCCGATTTTCAATTTTCTTTATAATGAAAAAAAAAAAGAACCAAATAAAATCGATATTCAATTTTATTAAGCAATTTGAGAGGGCTTGGAACGGATATAGAAAAAGAAATCCATTCAGTTTTACGATATTAACATTGGAAGAGTTTCAGTTTGTTATAAGGGCCAGACCTAGCGCTAGGAATACAATGGTCTGGTCCCCTTCCTAATGTAGTATTATGAGGTCTACGTGGCCACTTCGGAGTATATCTATTGGTGCTCCAATATGAGTGGGCGAGGCAAGAGGATAACCCGTTTCGGGGAAAATAATCGCTTTTGTTTCAAATAACCGTTTCAAGTTAGAATAATAAATCCTATTATTTCAAATAGATGATCGACCATATGTGGATTAGGAGATGATAAAAAAAACAAAAATTGTCTTCAAATATTTATTTATAGCCAACGTTTTGACCCACATTGTAGGTCTTCCTCAGGACCAAAATAAAAATATACAGAGTAGATAAAGATAACACGTAAGTAAAACAGATATAAAGAACGAGGTACAAAAAGACATCCGTATAAACAAACTAACAATTAACACAAATAAAAGATAGTAAGGAAATAGAAGATGAATACCAAACAGTTAACTCGACTAACATTAATACTCATGGTGTGTTAAATGTAAAAACTTTAAAAATGCTAAATGTTATAAGTAGGGATAGTATTTTTATGTTTTCACATATTTTTACCTGACCATGATATCTTCGATTCCTTACTAACTAAAGATGTTTTAAGACATTTCTGGCCAAAAGAAGCCATTTTTATTTCACATATTTTTAAATATTTGGCCTTTTTTACATATTTTGTTGTAAATCACATATTTTCTGAAATATTTGTTATTTTTTACATATTTTTAGTTATTTTGTCCTGAATCACGTATTTCCTTTAATTATTTGTTCAATTGTAAATATATTTTTCGCAGCAACTACATAAAATTCGAGAGAATTTCCAAACTTAAAGGTGAAATTTATCATAAATAGTGCGTAAAAATTCTATATCTTCATCTTTGAACACAAATTAAAAGCAGTGACAATAATAAATTTTCACACAGAATTACATCGAGAATTTCTCAGAATCTATTTAAAAAAGTGTCTTATTCCTGTAGCATTTTCCTAGAATTTGTTTGTTTACTCCTCAATCCATTTCTTTTTTTCCCCCTTCCCATGGTCCTTTCTCATCTTAGTCTTGTTTCACTCCCCTAGTTTAATTACAATTACTAATTAATGTCTTGTTATTGAACAGCTATGTTTTCTCAAAGTACATTTTTTTGTACATATTTTAACATAATTTCTTAAAAATATTATTCATATAATATATAATAAATACATATTTATGTAACTTTTTTTAAGTTATAAAATTACTAATTAATTATTAATTTATATTGTTGAATAATAAATAATTTTTAAATACATATTTTTTTAAATATTTGACAATATATTAGCACATATTTATGTACATATTTCAGATTTTATAGCACATAAAAATCCTATCCCTAGTTATAAGTATAAGATAATGAGCAACCTAGTTTAAGGTCTATTTTATATGTAAAATTCAAAGGAGCTAATAGCGGATTTTCTGAGAAATTTTGTAATCTTGTAATCTTTACGAGATAATAAAATCTCCAACAGCCTCGTCACATCACATTTCCACTATCTCACTCGTTTCCTCTGGTTTTTTCCCCATTAACTTATTAATTTTTTTATTCATAACTGTATTAGAGTTTAAAAACGCTCAAAACAAATACAACACAAACCATGTGCAAATAACCGATCTAAACAATGGACAAAATTGTGCGGAGCTTAGCTTGTCTGTTGCGTGTTATTCTCCATTTAGCAGACCTATTAACAGACTCAACATGTTAGATCGTTTTAACATGCTAAAAGATGGAAATGTTTATACATTTCACACAAATTTTTCCAGTCAATATACTTTAACATGCTAAACTAAAAATCGTGAATATAAAGGGTAATATAAACTGACTGAAAAAAAAAACAAAAACGCTCAAGATAAAACTAAAATGGTGGGGGGGGGACACTCGATGTGTTTTGCATTTAGATTAAAATATCTCCAAAACTAAAAATCGGAGTTGGAAAAAAATATTCAATGCATTTTCAATTATATTACTCATTACTATACTTGCAATTAATTAATTTTCTATCCATCTATAGTTAGTTATATTTCTGACTGTGTTTCTTCCTTTTTTTCTATAACTTTTTACACCGTTTCTATTTATATTAAAATTTCTTTAACGTATTTTACAATGTTTTTATCTAGTTCTCATTTAATAATGATGAAGCCCTGCAAAGTAAGACGAAACGTTGGTTACTAAATAGTTTTTTTTTACTATTTCGTACCTTTATTGACTACTACTTGTACTATCTTCCTACAATCTACTATATACGATTAAATATTAATCTTCCAATACGGTACATATTTGTATATTGAAATTCATTGGCTTTATATCTTTTGAAGCCTATAAGCTTTGAACACAAATGAAATAGCCGTTTCGATTAATAAGAAGTCGGGAGACACCATTGCAGCTGCCAACTTAATAAAAGCTTCATTAAATTGCAAAGGCGGGCAGGCCAGCGCTACAAAACTCCTTTCCACGGTTTCAGAAGATATTTGAAAAGTTTTCCATTGACTTGCGTTCTGCGGAAACTTGAAGGGAAACTTGCTGAAGTCAGCCAAGAAAGGAGAAAACAATCTTTATTTATCAACTACAGGATATTCTATTCACCTCTAATACAAAAGTTAAACAAATTATATAATAGCAATAAATAGTAGGAAGTCTGAAGCAATGAATTCAATAAAATTTATTTTTATATATAAATATATTTTGTTTATTTATTCATTGATATTTATACAACTGTATTTACATAAAAATATATCTAGTAAATTTGATGTAATTTTATTGGAATGATAGAGGCATGTAGAGAAACCACCTATTGGTAGCACTCTAATAGTTTTCTACATTAGGTCTCGAGGCCATCTTCTGTAAGCGCCTCGGAGTATTGTCAGGAATAGAAGAGGAAACAAGGTTAGAAACTAGTGGGTTTGAGTAGTTAGGGATTTTTTAAAAATATTTTTAATTACGAAATAGTCACATTATAAGTTGTGATAAAAGTTTTAGGGAAGAGTGTCTGCAGATAAATAAATTGACTGTGTTTTAATTGATAATTGACTAATTAGATATTGATATTTTTGACCTGGGCAGAATAGCCTGCATGAAGTTTAGAGTTGTTAAATTAGATGGTTTCAAAGTGGTATTGAGAGGATTGTCCCTGAAGATGGCCGGATTGGCCGAAACGTTGGACGTATAAGAGAAATAAAATGTTTTGAGACTATAATGGATAGAGTTTGAATTATTTATTTAAAACAGTTTTTTTCTTCTTAAACATTTTATCAACACAAAAATTTGACCATTATAAATAACTGTGTTTATTCCTCGTGGTAATCAAAGAACTATTCTTCAATGCAATATCTGGCTCGAAGATCTCTAACGTTAAGGTGCAGTTCAATTCGAAAGAGATCCAGATTGGGAAAGGTGATAATGAAAACCTCGTTAGTGTTCAGGCCACCGTAAATCTCATCGACGACCATTATCGGTTCGGCCCTTGTTGCCAACCGAATATCGATTAGTCCGCTCCCTAATCGAGTTCTTATTCTTCATCGAGATAAAGCTCTGCTCCAATTCAAAATTTATGGGTATTTCTAAATGTTCTTAGGGATAGTGCAAATTTGATTTAATTGAAGCTGTAAATTTAAACAATCAATATAATGCTTCTTAAAAATATAAAGTGGAAGAATGTTGAACATTTTAAGTTAAATCGCACACATCATTAGCAAAAAGAAGAAATATAAGAGTATCAGTAGATACAATATTATCGTAAAATACGAATGAGATTGCAGCTGAACTGACATAATTTGTCATTTCATGTAGTGGTTATTACTGTCATGAACTACTGTCAGGGACGTGACGGCCGTGCGGGTTGGGTTCAGGTCCCAGTGCGCTCGGTTCGGAACGTTGTGGGTTCGATTCCCACCTGAGGCAGTTCACATTCATTTTTCGGCGGTCCCAAAGGATGAATCTTGACACTCCCACCTTGGTTAGTACCTGGCGGCAACCTAGGGGTTGGCAAAAAGAACCCTCAGGCCCACTTGCCGGACTTGTTCCCCCCACCAAATACCAGTACCAGCACTGTCATGTCAATAAATGTTTTAATGACAAAAGTTTCTCTCCCTCAATGTGTACTGCTACCAATCAAGCTATTATACCTAGTGCAGCGTAACTGTCATGACAGTAAATCAAGTTTCATTAAGTTTTGGGAAACTAAGGCCGTTCGCACACGAGGTGAGATGAAATAGAAGGGAAATAGACTCCAAGTCGAAGGTATTCATTCCTTAACTTAATTGTAAAACAGCAAAACCAACACTTTTTTAAAATGCTCAATAAATGAGGAGTTTTCAATCAAAATTTAGTATATTACTTTTGGAAGGTTTTAATTTAAACATTATTATGTGGCCATCGGATGCAGAAGTTTTTTTTTATTAAAATTGTTAATTTATAGTACCAATCTAAAAAAAATTAAATAATCCGAATAAGTTTTTAATGTTGAATATTAATTTATTGGAGACATTTTTATTTTTCGAAATCTTAACTTTTTATGGAAAATTCTTAAACGTTTTGTATGTTGCCGAAAGGAAATATCGATATCCATACTTTCATCAATCGTTATTTAAATACATATGAGTCGTAAACAATGACTCTGAGAGATGATTCTGCAAATTTAATACTCCCCAAACCTCCGGTAAGATAGAAAATTATTAAAAAATTTTAGATTTTGATCCATAACCCCTACTTCTCAATTAACCTATAACAAGCTCCCTGCCCCTAAGTAAACATTTTCACTGTTTTGATTAAGCCTGCTCTGCGAATTTCAAGTTCCTTGATAACAAAACGAGTTGGATAACCTATAATTATTATATATTGTTCTTTAATACCCATTTAAGAAAAAAATCAATAAAATAAAAATTACATTTCAAGAGAAAAACTTGGAAAAACGGTGGAGTGTGATCTGAAGAAAATCACCTCCTTGTACAACTTTAGGTAAAGAAACTTCCTCAGCAACTATTGAAACCCAAACCCTTCATAAGTGTATTGCTAGATTTTTTTTTTTAATAGTTTAGTGAGCTAAGCTAATTTAGAAAAACATGTTTTTACAAAAGAATGCATTATTCAATAGGTGTGTTTGTCATAATCCACAGATAACACTTTTCTTTGTCTCCTTTATTACTTTAATGATTAAAATCCTTAAAAGTTTAAGATTTATTATATAATTTTCTGCCGAGCCCCCATAAAGCAAACATCTGCGCCATACGTCAGTGTTTGAAGTATTGCATCATGTAGTTTACTGTGAATATTGCAAGTTGAGCATCGAAAATATGCTTCCGTTCAATATCTCTCTCTCTATATA
>NW_027108702.1:204445-211386 GCF_000696795.3 Halyomorpha halys | reverse complement strand
GAGAGATCCCCTGTAAAATTAGCATTATGCATGAGATATATATATATATATATATAAAACTCAACGTTTTACTCTATATTCATCTAAGTTTTAGTATGTTAGGTCTCTATGTCTCTTAGAACTAAATTAACTAAATAAACGTATTGTTCCAGTACTTTACACAATTTTCAAGACGTGCCGGTTTTAAAGAAATAGCTTCTTAGTATTAACTGTGACTTTAAAAAAAAAATAAAAAAAAAAATTACAATACAAAATAAAAATGTACAATGACAGAAGTCAGAAAGACCTAAAATAGTAAGAATAATATAACAAAATAATGTTCAGATATAATAGAATGAATAGCAAACTTTCGAGATAAGGTAGTTATTTGGATCCATTACCTGTAAGGTTGTCCGTAGCACTCAAATTAAAGCTTGTTTAATATACTATAATAGAGGTATTCGCGACCTTTAGTTTAACATGTTAAAGCATGTTAAATGAAAAAACTTATGTTAACTGGAGAAATATTTCCTTATTTTACCACGTTAAAACGATATAACATACAACATGGTTGAGAGTCTGTTACTAGGTCTGTTATTTGGAGAATGATGTCACGCAACAGACCAGATGAGCCATTTTGTTTGTTATCATGTTAGGTTACTTGCTCGTAGTTTGTATTTCGATTGTGATAGTATTGTTTTGAATGTTTTTATAACTAATAAAGCAATGGATAACAATAATAATAATGTAATGACAGATGACAACTAGCTTATCTTGATTCTCTTCCTCACCAGTTAAAAGATCAACAAGGCACTCAGTGGCCAAACTTTCACACAACTTCCACTTTAGGCATGCTGTATTACTTTAATCAAAACTTAGAAGTAAACAATAAAAAGAAGTTTTGGAAAGAAATGAAATTTTCTCTGAAAAACTAAAAATCAATTTATTTTTGCGAATATCATGAAAACTACTTCACCTACGAAGATAAATGTCATAAACTAAATTATAGTACATTAAACTAGCTTTAATTTGATTTCTGGCAAACATCTGTACGTTAACAGATTTTTCATAAACCAAATGTTTAGTCGGAACAACTTGAAATCAACATCTTTTCAATTTATTTTGGCAAATATCATGAAAACTTCATTAACTACATAACAGTAGATTCAACAAGCTTTAATTTGAGTGTACGTCCAATGGTTCATAAGGAATTAATTTCCCAAAATAATTTGACTAGTTACTGATTTTTAAGTACATTTTTTATGAAATGTTACTTTTTAAAAAGTGTATCTCCGGAAATATTGAAAATAAATGGCTCATATTCTAGTCAATTTACTCTTCTCAAAATGATGTGATACGTTTTTAGTGTTGTGGGCAGTTTTGAAGATATGCAATTCCAAATCAAATTTTTTTTTTTTAACGTTTTGCAATAGTTACAATTTTTTTATTTCCCCTAACAAATCTTGGCAAATTTTGATTAGTAATTATGCATAGTTTTCATTAAAGAAATTAAAAAATGGGGGATGAAATAACTGACTTTTTCTCCTCTTGGGCTCTTGGACTAATACTTATTATATACGTTATTTGTTATATCTATATTTTCTTGTAATACCGTTCTTATTGAGTATTCATTATGTCTTGCTTATGTGTTCGTTATCTTGTTTTCTTTTTTTTTTATCTTGCTATGACGAAACCTGAAAGAGAAAATTTGAGACAAATGAAATAAGTTTTACTTATTTTTGTTCTTCTCTGACTTCATCTATCTTCTACTTCTAATATCCACGTTCAACAACAAACACATTAAAATTTAAAAAAAAATTATTTTTAAAATATGGTCTTGGCTCCTATCTATTTTTCCAGACGCATTCAATGGTGATATTGGCTTCATAAGTTATACAATCCACAGATCTAGATTAAGAACTGAATTTCCTTCCTTAACAACGTCCCGCTGACCAACCTGTGGCTCGGTGGGAGAAGGCACAACTAATTGCCGGCGAATCCCAGCGCCGCCTGATAACAGTCGGAGCGTGTCTGCTGCTGCTGGCGGCGAGAGCTGGGACACGCGACTCGGCCGACGGCAAGTCAGGTGGAGTACGTCTGGACATTCTGCGGTCTTGCGGAGCAGGTTGGAGGATGGTCTAGCCACAGGTTGTGGTGAAGTCGTAGGTTGATGACAGCATTTACGAAGTATTTAAAAAATATAAGAGCTTGAAGATAGAAAAAAAAAACTGAAATTTTACTAATAATAGGAAACTGCTCCCTCAAAGCTGGTAGCAGGTTGAAAAATATTATACAAATGCAGACCAATCCGAGAGCGAGATATTTTTCTAAACAGTTTCATAGTACAACGATTGTTAGTTTTTTCTGGAAACGAGGCTTCTGATAGAACTGCAGGCGTAAGGCAAACTGCAAAAAAGAATTCCTAGGTCTCTTAAAAATCTCAAAAAAAGAAGCAATTAAGAAATGACAAAATCTTTAGGGGAGAGATCACTATCAAGTCCAGTCAACTGTAAGCTTTGGTTTCGCCCGAACCTGAGACTGAACCGAAAAAATATAGTAATAATCAGTAAAGCTAAAAAATAACATAGGTGCATAAGTTGTATTAAAAGAAAATAAATAGTAAAATTATGATTAGTATAAGTATAAGAATTATTTTTCACTCTCTCACATTTTTAATGTCTTCTTATTATACTCTCACTACGCTATTTCTTTCCATACTTTTTACGTATTTATATTATTTGTAATTTTCTTTTGTTATTTTGTACTTGACCTGGATGAAGCCCTGAAATTCTGGTTGAAATTTTCTTACTAATAAAATAAGTTTTACAAATTTGTGTTCATGGCTGATCGCATCCCCGACTATCTCCTGATATAATATCCACAGTAAATAACTAAGGCATCTTAATCAAATTTTCGAACATACAAATTGTATGTTTTGCCAAATTTGAAGTTCATATGTTTCTTAGTTTTTAATAAATAACATCAACCCATGTTTATATACAGTGAATTGAGTACTGCTATACTATTTTATAGTATAGCATTATTTGAGTATTCTAGAATTATTTTATATAATCATTTATATAAAATAGGTCTAGAAAGTTCAGAGACAGCCTTTCTGCCCATTTATGAGATTTTTTATTAGCATTTTTAGAATTTTAGGGTTCTCTGTATAAGGTGGTGCAGAATCATAAGTGCCCTACAATGGAGCATTCTGAAAAAAATTAATGTACATCACTGATTTAAGGTAGTCAGAAATGCTTTATTTAACAAGCAATGCTGCCCAAATATATAGGATTGCCACAAGGCACAACATACTAATAGATCTGTTATTTGATATATGTATTCTGTATTCCCCCATCATTATCTCATATATTTATTTTGCAGTGATACATTACAAATATTAAATTTACTATAAAAATTTTATTTAAATTTATAGAGCAATAAACAATTAAAATTAAATATACAAAGAAAAAATAGAAAAAGTTATGAGTTAATACACTTGTAGAAATTAAATAAGCAAAGTAGTTATTTTAAATACAAATAAATAACTTTAAGATTTCATAACTACTATTATATTATTTTTTCCCCGCTATCATACTGATGATATACAATAGATACATTCTGAGCTCCTAGGAAGGAGACACCCCCTGCGTAGGGTAGATAAAGGGGGCGGCACGAGGCTAGTGGTGGGGTGCGAGTGGTGGAGGGGCATGCAGCACACAGTACGGCTCACTCGTCACACGCCGCCACGTGTGTGCGCACGGCATCTTCCATCCTCAACCTGTGGCGCGTAGTTGTACCCCGGGGGGCACCGGAGCCCCCTCAGCAGCCCCCGCAAGGCCCCGAGTTCTGGGGCTACGCCCCGCATTGGCCCCAGCCGCACCATCCTCAACCCCAGCGACCGTCGCTCAAGAGGTCACACAGCGAGAGCGACGACCAAGACGATCCCTTCTCCGAGGAGTCCTCCAAGGACCAGTGAGTACCATATTTAGTCCACTATTGTATTAACTATTTTATGAAATTTGCGGTCATCTTTTTCTATGTGGAAGTGCAATAATTTCGTAATATTATTATTTTTATGAAGAAAATAATAATATATTGAATATTAATCGGAAAAAAAATTTAAAAAAAAATTAATTTTATCATAAAAAAAAATTCTCTACTTGACTATTTATCCTTTAGGGTTAATAATTAGATATGAACAAATATAAAATCTATAACAATGTTAGATAGATACACTGGATAACAAAAGTTAAAAAGTAAATCAGTGATAACTGTCAGTGAAAAAAATCACCAACATCAATTAAAGAATAGATTATTCCTGATCATTAGTTAATTTAAAACTTATAACTAAAAGAAAATTAATCTAGTGTCACAGCCATACTAAAAATAACGTATACAATTTTATGAATTAATATTAACTAAAAAAAAAAAAAAAAAAAAAAAAAAAAACCTGTGGTTTTAATAAAATACTTTATCATTATAGTGTGTTGGTAGACTATGGTATATATAGTGATAACGAGAAAAAAAAAATTAATTTAATATTTAAAAATGTGTATGATAGAATTTGGACTATTCGGAATTGTTAATGATCAAAAGTAAACAGGAGTGTACTTCATATAATTATAAAAATAAACATAAAATTTTGTTGAAAATAAATAATATAAAATAATCTAAGTTTATTTTTAATAATTATAATATCACTATTGAAATTGTCGATTTTTTACGATAGAATACGTTTTTTGTATGAAAGTTGATTTCAATAATTATTTATATTTTAATATTTATATATTGAAAAAATTACAATGGAGTAAACTCGTTGATATTTGAAAATAGATTACATTGACCAGGAACAGATCCTGAGCCACCCTCATTAGAAGGAGCGATAGATAAAACAATTCGGAGACTTGAACGCCTTTTAGACTTCAATGCAATGGTTATTTTAGAGTTCCTTTTATAAATAATTCATTCGATTTATATTTTAACTAACTATCACCTTAACTAATGTTGAATAAAAATAATAACGAACTTAATGTTTACAATATCATTAATTACACTGATATATCTAAATAGTGGATAAAGTGATTTTTTTTGATCGATTAAATATAGAGAAAAAATTGTCCTCAATAGAGAAAATTTAAATGAATTAGATGTATGTAATAATATAGAATTTACAGAAATTGATCATGTTTTCGTTTATCTAAACAGATGAGCTTTAATTCTTGTTCAACTCTAATAGGTTTTCATCTGGAATTCAAGATGAAATCGCTGATAAGGTTGAAAATATATTTTATATGTGTGCATATCTGAGAATAGTACTAATAATTAATATATAAACAATAAATATATCTATGACTTATTTAATTGAAGAATTTCTGATTGATGTGTTTATCATCGATGATACCCAATAAGATTACAAATAGGTAACTAGGTTTACACTAGATTACCTCGGAAGAAGAAAGCAGTAAACAAATAAATTTATAAAGAGGATCCATGAAATTTGATTGAGGGAGAAAAGGCCCGCTACAAGCAGGGTCCTTCCTGTCAAAGGAGCGAATTTCCTTCCGATAATCAATAAAAGGACCCCGATAAAAAGGACAACAATGAAGCGAAAACGGATTTAAATTTCTCTTCCGAATTGCTAATCTTGAGAAACCGCTGCGTGGGCGAATTTTTTTTCTTTCTTTCTTTTCCTAGGTGCGCGCATTGAGAAAGGTAGCAGGCGGAGAAAATTGAAAAATGAGACATGAGCTCTAACGGTGGTGGGTTATATCAATAACCAAATGAGGCAGTTATCCTTTATCCGAGGCGAATCCTTTCGTCAGGACTTTCTTTAAAGGATAGGACCCTCCCCACGCGCAGGACACACAGCCATTCCTCTCTAACTAGGTCCAAATAGCCCAGAGGAACGTCCTGATTTTTACATCAGGACATCTATTCAGGATCAAACACTCAACTCTCTTAGTTATTTTGACTCTAATATAAAATCGGGAAGGGAATCTAATCAATTTACTCCTCTGAAATCATCTACTCTGAAGTGACACCCACGATTAATTTGGAGTCGGTGTAATCTCTTAGCTGATTAAACAAAGCCAAAGTAATATATCTGCAAAGTTTGCTATTATGATTTTTTTTAACTTAAAAGTTTGATCTGTACCTCCTAGTAATCCATACTGGCGTAAAAAAAAGTTACTTTTTTTTAATAATCTCAGTAGGCAATAACGTTTTTGTTTTAAGCTATAGACCACTTTCCCATCTACAGGCAAGTTATTGTAATCACCGTAGAAACTTTTACAGTTTTGGCATGGGGTAATACAATGCCAATGGTAGTGTTCATAATATATTTAGTTGGGATTAGAAATAAATAATATCTTCTGTGTTAATCATCCGATTCTATAAAACTAATTTAATTAATACTAGAAATATGTGTAATACAATTTTTTAAAGGAATTCATTTATTTTATTTTATTTGTTTTAAATAAATCTATACAAAGAGTTTTCACTTATAAATGAATAATCTTATAGTTTTAAACAATTAAATCATTACTGGGGATGTAAAAGAAATCAATTTAAAACTTCAAACTGTCAAATTTCCACTAAAATATGCAAACTAAAATAGAAATGTACATTTATATTGTTGAATTTTTTCCAATACTTCTTGTAATCCGAACATAACCTGCAGTAATTGGTTCGAATTATAGAGATTACACTTTATATTGTAACTCCTCTTTATCCTTTGCCGGATTTTATTACAAATGTCATTATTACAATCCGAATGTGTAAGTCAGTGTAAATGTAAAACGGAGTCTCACAAGCCTGAACTTTTGAATTATTAACTGCTCAGTAAATTTAGCTCCATGTAGGTTTTAGAAAATAATTATTAAAAAATATGATAACTGAGATGGGTTGGAAACAAAATTGTATTACTTAAGAAATAGTTTTCTTTAGTAAATATACTTAAT
>NW_027108702.1:198582-204395 GCF_000696795.3 Halyomorpha halys | reverse complement strand
AAAAAAGCTTCTCTTTGAGGAGTCATTTAGAAAGTCTGGGCAGCTGCAAATGAATATGATTTTTTTTTTTAGCAAAAAAATCTTAATTTAATATGCGATATTAGAAATTAGAAATTCAAAATATTTAATGTTTACATTAAATCAGCAGCAATATTTCAAACACAATTGACTCAAAAACTTCGCCAATTTTTTGCATTTCACCAACGATATTAAATGTATTAATGGATTATAAAAATCTCGAGTTTTTAATGTAAAAGTCAATGGTTCAGCTCGAATTTGATATTTTCGAAGAAATAATTTATGTGGGAACTATATATTAACATTTAACCTTCTAAAATTCCGCAATCTCTATGACGTAAACATACCTGTCCGACAGGAATATCCCGCCGCGATATCCGGTCACAGAACACATGCCCACCTGATTTGGGAGAAGCTTGACATTTTTTCCTGCGTCCGTTTCCCAGAGCAGGACAAATCGACAGGTTGCGTAAAGATTTAGGGACCATTCATAAAATCTGAAGTTTTTTTTTCAGGATTTTTTACCTGACTTTTTTTAAAACTCTCAGAGGTGAAAGAAAAACCGAGGTAGCGCCGCAGACAAAAAAGTCCTTAGTAGGGTCCATTGTGGTTAATTAATTGTGGGCCTTTGCTACCTGCTTATCTCTTTTGGCCCAATGGGATCTGAAGAGCTGGGATTTTCACTTTGTTTTTTTAGTATCTTTTTGCTTTCGGTTGTTGTTTGTTTTAGAAGAATTTTACATAGCATCTTTAAGCAACAACATACAAAGCCTTTGTATGTTTCTTTAGACTGTTCAATTTAGAAAAAATAGAAACAAAAAAAAATATTCTAGTTTAAAATATTATGTTGAGAGATGGGAAATCCTTCTTCACTCCGACACTGGTAACCCCCAAATAATCTTTTGTAAAAATATAACATCCTTTTAACGTTCTTTAGAGTTAAAAGAACGTTATTCAACTTCTAAGTAGTATAAGTCAAAAGTGGCCCAAATAAGTGAAATATTTTACATGCACGGATCTAAAAGAAATATTTTATAAGGTTCTTCTATCAAATTTGTTTTTCAGATTAGATCCATTTCTGAATGTTCATAAGCACTGACTCCAGGTTAACAGTTACCATGACAGTAGTAGCCATAATTTATCGGAGTGACGATTAACTGTCACATTTAGACGCCTTACCATATAACCAACCTTTCATAAACCTCCTGCCGTACTTTTTATTGTTGTGATAGTAATTTCCCGACAGTAAATAGTCCTATTCATTAATAATTCAATCCTCTAATGATAGTAAAACCCATATAAACTACGTCTCGATGGAACTATACTTCTTTATTCTTCATAAAAACAAATGAAGTCTAAAAATATATCACCATTATTATTAGGCCCCTTGGCTCCATGTGAAGAACCAAATCAGGATTTTAATTATTTATCAAATTTTAATCTGTAAACGAAATTTGGAATGAATTTATTTTTTTATTTCTATATATTTACACTAAATTTTAAACATATATTTCATTAATATACTACAATCCATTACCACGCACTTTGGTTAATTATTAATTTTTAATAATAATACGAAATTCATTATGATTTTGTTTTAACTTTAGTAGTAAACATATTCAATAAACGGCCCTCAAACCCGTAAGGTCACAAACCAAAACACAAGAGCATCATAATAAACAGAAGGTCCTTAAAGAATAAAAAAAAAAAGAACCGTGAGAGCGGGCCGGGAAGGATGAATGAAGGCGTAGTAGCGGCACCTGTTCTGGTTGTACTCTCAGCCTTGACCTTAGAGCACATGGCATCTCCAGTCCGTCGGCCCCGGCCATCTGCGTGCTCGTTCTCCTTCCCAGGGCGGTCATCGGCGAAGATTGTGGTCTTTCGGGATAATGGATGTTGGTTATAGTTGATCTGAATAAGGTGGAATAGAAACTAGCCATTACTATAGCTCCTTTGCAATATGTCGGCAAACGGATCCTGGGAACTCATTTTTATTTTATTTTCAGATGCTCTTCGCCTGGAGACGCAGACTCTTGCCAGATGCTGAGCCGCAAGAAGAGACGAGGCATCATTGAGAAACGAAGAAGGGATAGAATCAACACCAGCCTCCTGGAACTGAGGAGGTTGGTGCCATCGGCTTTTGAAAAGCAGGGTTCTGCCAAACTGGAGAAAGCTGAGATACTCCAGATGACGGTGGATCATCTAAAGAACCTCCACGCCAAAGGTATGTTCAAGAAATTTTTAATTATAATATTAAAATAAAATATTTGTAATCCAAAACGTTAAAAATAAGAAAGAAACTCATTAAACCTGATCCACAACGCACGCAACAAATTTAAAATATAACTAACTTCGGTATCAACATAATTATGTTTCACATACGTTAACATGGCGGACGACAAATTTGTGTAGGCTAATACCTTCAATTTAAATTATTTTTATTTAAAAAAAAAAAATTGAAATAAGGAGATCAAATGAAAGGAAACGTAAGTATCTAAAAAAAATTGGAAGAAAAAATTCATAAAAATGGTACAAAATAACCTTTAAATTCAACATTTGTTCCCACACTTTTGTCAAATAATAGTTTGCTTAATTGCCTAAACATATAGTGTTTTTTATAAATGTATGTTACCCTACGCTATGTTAAATTAAAAATATACTGCTTCATTTAAGTAACCAAGTTTTAAAGAATTTATTTACACCTAAATATACTGTATATAATTTCAAAAT
This sequence comes from Halyomorpha halys, assembly GCF_000696795.3. NCBI lineage: Eukaryota > Metazoa > Arthropoda > Insecta > Hemiptera > Pentatomidae > Halyomorpha > Halyomorpha halys. The sequence goes on along the minus strand of NW_027108702.1, from coordinate 201,647 downwards.
ATATATACTAGAGGTTTAATTATTAATTTCGTAAACGTAAAACGTAAATTCCGTTATTTAAAACGGAGAACTGTTGGGAGTTCTCAAACAATGCTAAGACCAAACATGTGGACCACTGATGTGAAGCGAGCACAGATTGAGGGAAGAGAATCCAAATACTCCTTGTACACGCTTGCATAAGTAGAAACTTGGCATAGTTTGGCAAATAGGTATACAAGACCTAGACTAACTTAAGGCCTCGGTCCTCTAACGGTACCCTTTGTGTGAGCAGTAGAGGTATACATATATAATTTTTCAAATTTTCGAGGTAGTTTGACCATAATAGCTTTCCTGTCACAGTACAATATTGAATGTAAACATAGAAGCGTGCCTCGTGTCCAGTTAACAAGCGTATAGAGCATTTCACTCAGAATAAAGAGGTCGAAATCTGAAAATTGGCGAAAGGTATTCAATAATCGAAAAGAGATCTAGCTTTAAAAAACTGACAAAGGATAATGGGGTGACAGGAAGAAGGACATACACCGTTAGTGGGGGGGGGGCATTGTATCCTTTGTACGCCCCCTAACAAGATTAGGCTCCTGAGGGCGCCTCTTCAATGATCCTCCTAATCGTATTAGGTTAGGGCATCCTTCAAATAGCTGGATATTTTTTTTAATTTTTATTAGGTTAGAATACACAAAATATTTAAGCAAATATTGTTATACCATTAAGATATAGTAAGTAATATGATTGATATTTGACATCCTTATCCTTACACGAGTCCTTTGATTTTAATCTTTATTCTAGGAAAATAATAATAATAATTTTAAAAAATATACAAACAGTACATTTTTATTATAACATTTGAAATTAATACTCCTATACCTTGATTGGTTTTAAAACTAGTCTTGACCTTTGGCTAGGTCGATCGAGGGTTGAAAACCCTCTTCTTCTTTCGTTGATTACCAAATTGTTCTGTAGTTTATATTTATCCGTTTTTTAATACTGCTAACGATGAGATACAGTAGGTTATTTCAAATGAGTAAAATTAAAAATACTTTAGTGGAAGGTTTTTTGAATATTCGGTACTTTAGCCCCTGCAGAAAATTTCAATAATGATAAGGCCCTACTAATATTAATAAACAATTTCAAGTACAATGATAGTTTTAATTAAAAGCGTGTCTATATTTAAATTATATTAATTTAAAAAAAATAAAAATTTGTTACGCTGCAATCCATGAAGGATCAGGGGCTCAATAGTTTGTATTATATTAATTATATAATATAATTAAATTAATTAATATCGTGTCTTATAATTAAAAATAATAGTTTTAATTAAAATCGTCGACACACAGACAATACTTGGTCATTCAGACTAAGGGGACCTTAAAAGTTTCGTTTCCGTCAAAACTTTAATTCAAAATTTATCAACATCGTAATTCTTCCAGATTTAGGTAAAAATTAGTAAAATAAATAAATAAATAAATACGAATCGAGTTCTGATTATTTACTGCAGGATATAAAGTACAGTTAGTCATTCACCTTCACTAACTGTCAGTGAGGGCTGAAAATAATCTGTTATTAGTTTGGGGGCAAATTACTCTAGTTCATCTTACATACAAAAATTATTTATTTTTTGGAGAGGACAAATTTCAATATCTTGATAATGTACATTCTGATTTCTGTACAAAGTGAAATATTCGTCCTAACTACATCGATATACCCTGACTCGGCAGAAACTTCCTGAAGCAGAGGACAGTTCCGCAAGGACGATCCGGAGCCCGTGGGAACGACGGCAACAGGTGGCGGCAGGTGTTGGCTGCAGTTCACACGGCTCCGGCTCCGGTATTGATCCCGTCCGGGCACTAGCTATTAGCGACTTGCGTTCCCACACGATGATGGGGGAGTCAAAGGCCGTCCAGTACTCTCCTTTACCAATTAGTAATATATGTACACATGCACGTCGGGAGGGTACTACAGTACTTTTGAAAAGCTTCAAGGGAAATTATGAAGCGCTTCAAACCTTCTGAAATATATTGGACTCTTATAATACATAGTCGAACATTTGAGACACAAAAATTAAATGAATAAATAAATGTTAAAAAATTGTCAGTGATTTTTGTTTACCCATCCGATCTACACTGGGTTTTCAACAGTAGTGATGCATTACGTTCATGTACATTTATACTACTGCTGCCAATAAGTAACACATTATTCATGATTAGTACAACTTGTGGGGCAAGTATAATTTTAGGAACAAGGTTAATGTGGAGTGCAGCTCGATGCCTCAGTACTGAGGCTGTAGCATATCCTCTCTATTAGGCAATCTGCATACCGCGGAATTGTCCGGTCAGCCACCGCCGCACATCTAGCTTACCTGGTCTCAATCCTGGTCGTCTACTGGTTATTCTTCTTCTCTTGGTGGCTCGCCGATGACGGTAGGTTGGCAACCTTCCTAGGTTGTGAGTAATGCCTACCACTTTCCATCCTTAGCGAACTCCTTGAACGAGAAGTCTCCATCTCATTTCTTTATTTTCCCTCATCTTCCTTATATCTCATTCTTTATTCCTATCAGATGAGAAAATTCCGACTCAGCGAGGGCAAAGATCTCGGTTTTCTATTACAACCTGGCTCAGTGCCCTTACATTGCGTTGCAAAATACTATATCGTGTTCAGCTGTTTCAGGGATTCTACAGGAGAGACACCGGGGGTCGATATCCTTTCCATGACCTCAAAACCTATAGGTACTAATAATATCTATCACATCCTTCTCAATTTCTCTTCATTTGGCGACCTTAATCTGAAGAAAATTCTAAATAACTAGAATTCTAAACAGTAAAAATTCTAAATTATAATAACTTTGATCTGAACCTTATTGATTGAAACGAAGTTCAATAATATCCTAAAGAAAAACAAATGAAAATTGTTACATAAAATAATTAAGGGCCTTCAAACTAGGGATGGGATATCTATATCGATATTATCGAAATATCGATATTTTGTCTCCGATATCCGATATTTTGATATCGTTATCGAGTAACCGATAATATCGGAATATCGATATTCTCCTTCTATAATATCGGTTT
>NW_027108702.1:196929-197351 GCF_000696795.3 Halyomorpha halys | reverse complement strand
TATGACATAAAATATGTCTTCCTATGTCTTGCTCTGGAATTATCATTTTATAATTATCATTACTTTAATTCGTTAAATTTTCGATATAGATATTTCGATATTTTAAAATATCGATATTTTAGTTCCGATATAATATCGATATCGATATTGCTATCCGATATCGATATCGATATCAATATCGATATTTTTCTTTCGATATCCCATCCCTACTTCAAACACGAAGCTAGATCAGAAAGAAGCAAAAGAGAATCGAACTGTATGCGATTGGTTGCCTGGTAACCAGCTCCAGCTTCTCAAAAGATTTCATATCACCTTGTACGAAGCGCCCAACTCTTTTATTTAATAAATTCATAGAGGCAGCTTATTGAGTTTTTCTCCACATATTTAAGTAGCTTTTGTTATAATTACAGAAATAAAATTTA
>NW_027108702.1:176524-196804 GCF_000696795.3 Halyomorpha halys | reverse complement strand
TTTATATCTCACACAGCATACTTATCAATCCGTAATCGGACATATATAAATTACACATACATGGTATAATCAGATATAAAGAGATATAATAATAAGATATAATAAACAATTTGGCAATATAATAAACAATACAAAAGAAAACGAAAATTTTCATCGATATTGTTTTTTAAAAATAGATAGAAATAGATAGATACATAACAAACCTACATAAACAGAATAAATACTGGGATTAAACTTGATAATATTGATTGGAGAAGTTTGTCGGGGGGTGCGGTCAGCAAAGAACAACATAAAGAAACAAAACCATATTTATTTATTTTATGCCGACGTTTCGACCTGAGTTTCAGGTCTTCACCAGGACTATAGAACAATAGAGTTTACTCAGTTTTACTCTTTTGTTTCTATTAATATACGGTCAACTATCTACACCTCATCTTGATAATATTGATATTGATAAAGGTTGTTGGTGTCAGAAGCTATATTTAGTCTCTAGGAATGCAGCACAAGGAAACAAATAGTCACACATTAAATTTATTAATTTTATTTACTGTGGAATAGTCGTAAAGCCAGAATTTGGTGGCGTTTGGAAGCTTTCAAAGATTACTCATCAAGTATTAATATAAAAATAAGAATTAATTGTAATATTTTAAATTATTATTATCCAAGGCTCGATGAGTCCATTGTGCCCATTAATCCAGAGGGTAAGAGTTCCATTGTGGCCTCCAAGTCGTGTGACCGAACGGAGGCGGTCCCTCACCCCCTGCCGATTTACCGATGAAGGGGGAAACGAGGGGAGTTTTTCTTACTGTTAGGGACGGTTTGTGTACAGGGCTCTGTACCTGGGATGTATTGGTACAACGGGACATACACGTGTCAGTGCATCGTGACACGTGGTCGATTTGTGATTAGGAATGGGGGGGAAAAAAATTCAAAATTAGCTTTTATTAAGTTTACTAAACATAGTTTATTCTATTTAATCTCAATCTGTATTCATTTTCAGAGTTCAGTTTTATATTAATTCTTATACAGTAACAGCTGAGAAGAATCGCAATATATTTTATCTGTAACCAATGCTATCAAAATGGAATCGAATTTATATTTAAATGCATTTGTATACCTGGTTTTTAAATCCTTAAGATCTATAAGGCATAAAATTAGATTCTTACTGATTTTGTTTTCTGAAGAATACGAATTTTGAATAATTTGTTGAAAATTATGTGAAAATAGAAATTGAAATAAAATTGAAGCAGGCTAAATAAAACGAAAATGGGCGCATATAATTATCGAGGATTTTAACTATTTCTTGATTTTTTTTTTCCCATTTATTTAATGTATAATTAATATCTTGCAGATAAAAGGAATTATGAAATTTTTGATACCTTAAAAATATTTATTTTCTAAAATTTGCAAAACTTTTATTTAACAATCTCATTTTTTAAATATATATTCTATATATGTGTACAATCATAACGTCCGGACAAAAACGATTTTGGGTTTTGTTGCATTCAGCTTTGGTAATGGACCAACTTATATTTGTTGAAAATAATATAGCTTATAATATAAAATATCAATATTACATTTAATATCTAAATTTAAAAAGTTTGTGGTAATGTTGCAACGGTATAAGAAATTTCACAAATTAAATTTTTTTCTTCGTTTGTCTTATTTTAATTCTAAAAATCTACATTCAGGAACTTGAGTGGTTTAAACTTGAAAGAAAATAGAAGAAAAGCAATTTTTTTTTCTATACAGTTGCGAATGTTTTTTTCGCATATGCAAACCACCTAGCTTTTAGGATGATATATTGGCGTACCCCCAATCCCCAGAAGATTAGATACCTACAGGATCCTCCTCACACCCCGACAGATATAGAAGGATAATGAGGATAAGACTGATGACTGATAATATAGGCAATGCAAATAGTCCGTGAGAAGTGCGACAGATGTACCGCCGTGGGAAGCGAGTAGACCACCCTTCCCACAACCAACCCCCTCCCTCCTCCCTATGTCCTTATTTCTTACCAGTTTCGTCCTTTATTATCCTTTATCCTAAGCGCTTCTGTCCTGATCGTACGTTTGTTTTGCCCCTTGCCCCTTGGGCATTGGTCATTGTCTATTTCGCAAATAGATAAAAAAAAGGATTTAGTGATAGCATCCAGCCAATAATGCCGATAAGGGAGGAAAGCTGTGGGGCATTATTTATTGATTTTGTGTTGTCTTTGATTTTTTTCACAATATTTCTATGTTCTCTTATTTATTATTTTTATCAAATATTATTTAGTTTAAATGTTTTGTTTAAAAATTTCTAGTTTATAATTTTTTTTTTTAAATTCATTTAATGAAACAAAATACATTTTTTATATCATAAACACTTTTTTAGGATTTAATACAAATTTAAATTTCTTTTTATACAAATCACAGTAAGCAAAAAAAAAACCTTAACTATACTTTGATTAGAATATTTTTATAGGAATTTAAATTAAATTAAAGGCACACCTAAATTCAGAAGATTCATAGATAAAAAAAGACTTTTTATAAGAATTAATATAATAAAATAAAATAATAAAAAATTAAATTTCGTAAATTAAAAAAAAAAAATGAATTTTACTTCCATTCAGAATAAAAAAAAGGCCATAAATTTTTATTTTCAAAGAAAAAGTTGTAATGTGATGATTTTTTTTTTTTAAAATGGCAGGCTTTTACACCGTTATTCATTTACGCAAGAGTAGAAGGGGTATTTCACTGCTCATTTACGACAATGTTTTAACGAAAAATATACTAGTGCTTTATAAAAATTAAAAATTTTTAGGCTCCATAGAAAGCCATAAAAATGTTACAAATATGAATTTTTCAAAAAAATAACTTTTCGATATCGGAAGCTCCTATAATAATCATCCGGAATTGAATAAATTAATTTTTGAGAAAAAACGATCCTTCTTTATCAATCAACACTAGGAAGCTAGGAATTCTCAAAAATAGTAAAATATTGGAAAATAAAACTCAAATTTCTCGAGCATTATATTAAAAAACCTGATATAATTCAATCCTTTTTATTGCTTAACAAATATTAATGACACGTTTTTCAACTTTTAACTTTCAACACTTAATTATTTTCTGATCTGAGCTTTCTAAATATCTAAGTTATTAACCACAGGAAAATAACTACTTTTTTTTACTGAACTTACTGATATTATACAATACATTGATCAATTTTTTTTTTAATTCACTGATATTATGTAATACATTAATAAAATTCCAAGGATAAAAATGGCTTATACATTTGGTCTAACTATAAAGTAAATAACGGTATTTTTTTGAAGTTTGGAATGAGATCATAAATTTAAAACAAAACTTGAGTAGTAACCTCAATATTTTTGATAGCGATTACCATATATGTTTAGTATAAGATATGTTAAGAGTAGGATGCAAACAAAAAAGCAAATTGAATGTAATTTAGTTGTTGTTAAAAAAAATGTTTTGTAAATATACCAATGTATTTCGTTTATATTATTGTTTTTTAAGATATATTAGTATGCTGTATGTTATAGCAATTCCTATAATAACCATCCGAAATTGAATAAATTAATTGTTGAAAAAACTACTCATACGTAAGATGCAATAAAAAAAATCGATACTTCCTTATCAACCAACCCTAGGAAGCCAGGGAATTCTCTAAAAAATTAAAATATTGGAAAATAAAACAAATTACTCGAGCCTTATGTTAAAAAACCGGAAATAATTTAATCCTTTTTATTACTTAATAAATATTAATGACTTGTTTTTCAACTTTTACCTTTCAACACGTTAAATTACAAATACAAATAAATTACAAATCGAATGTAATTTAGTCGTTGTTAAAAAAATGTTTTGTAAATATTATACCAATATATTTATAATATAGCAACCCATTGTATTTGGGTAGCATTGCTTACTGCCAATAAATCATTTCACTCTCCCTCATAAATATACTTATGTATGTGAGAACTGACTCCAGTAAGTGTTACCATCGGTAAAAACCGTTCCGTTTAGTAAGATCCCCTTTATTGACAGTGGTAACAGTTATTGTAATAAAAGAACGATTACCATTATGCGATGAGGTGTTGACCCTGATATGCATAATTTATTCACCCTAAGTAAGAGTGCAGAACCACGCGAAGTTTCAACGGTACGAAAATTAGTTATTCAACAAAAGTCCGAATATTTTAAGAATTATAGTAAATATAAATATAACAAGAGTTTTTTTCTTTTTCGTTTTAATAGGAATTTAAACATATTTATGTTGTTGATAAGATTGCATTCATAACTAGAAAAAAAAATGACAATTCATCACAAAAACGTTTTACTTACATGTTTAACTGAAAAAAATTGTAGTCGATGTTTAATGTTTCACTCACCTGCAAAACAAAAAAAAATTAATGCTGGATATTACTAAATTACGTAATAAATGCATATTAAATACACTAAACTTAGTGGTAACTTCATAACTATTTGATGTAAAGTTATAAGTTATATATTTATATATGTATGTCTACTTTATCTCTTGATCTCGACACCTTTCTGAAAATCCATTTCCATTTTTATGTATATAATGCCTCTTATGATATTTACATAAGAAGTATATCTCATTCACGGTATGAAGTTAAAAAATTCAAATATTTGTAATTATCAATTATTATAATTATCTAATTATATCAGATAATTTTTTTTACCAGTATATATTTTCTTTTAGTCTTATAAATATTTTTTACAGCTGTCCCAAAATGATTTAATAATATAATAAAATTGTAATTTTTGGTTAAAATTAGTTAATAGTGATGTTAAAATTTCATGCTGAAAGTTGAAAAATTAGAATTATTGTTTCTTTTCTTATAAACATATTTTCTTTCTTTCTTCTTATTTTTTTTTAAGAGACAGGTGCCCTTTGGCCCATTTAGGTTCACATTCCCTCCCAGATCCTGCCCGTAAACTAGGACGATCTGATCCATAGACACTCCCACAAGAAGGAGAAAGGGTTCCGTTGGGTACGTTGGGTCCGCCCTCGAAACCCGGGTTACGACATATCCAGGTACAAAGACAGCGGTAACACGACCCTACGACCTAACGGACCGTCGCCGGAAAGAGCATCCTCCTGTTGCGTACCTATTACGCTCTGCCTGCCTGCTTTTTGTCCTATTAGCATTCGGTTCTGAAAGAATGAGGCAACGGGACCGAACCTGTGGAAAAAATATGTTTCAGTTCCGGCCCTCGGTCGTACCTCATCCCCCCGACAGCACCGCACCATTTTTCATATTAACCGGAAGGCAGGAAGAGACCTCTATCTGGGAAACAAAAAGTCAGGCAGGTAGTCGTGTAGCTTCATCACTATCAGGTGATGTCGGATAGCGGGTCTGTCCCTCTAGCGGGTCTGTCTCTCTAGCGGGTCTGTCTCTCTGGCTCTCGACACCTTTCAGATAATCCATTTCAATTTTTTTTATCCTTATATTTAATTCTGCTGGTGCATAATAAGATTAAAAATAATCTAATATTTGAGAGATATTATATATTAATTAGAAGAAATGTGTTCGAATAAATACGAAATATTAATTACGTAAAGCCTATAGTAAATGAAAGTCAGGAGGAAAAGCAAGTACTTATAAAAAATATTTAGTCTACGAGGTATAGTAAACATTATGCTCCCGATTATGTTATTCTTTATTTGGAATTGTATATTAAAAAAAAAAATAATAAAGTTTAATATAACACAGAAATGAATAATTTTGTTGTAAATAATGTAAGTAATGGAAATAAATAATAATACAACACAGAGGGCGAGCTTCATTAAATACAAGTAGATAATATATTTAAACCTTCCAATCCTAAAAAAGAAATTAGAAAAATTTGCTTATGATAGGAAAATTGCTTTTCATAACCCTCGATCCTATTTACGTACGTATAAATTTCTTTTTTTCATTCTTTATTATACGTTAACAATACAAGTATTTGAGTTAAGAATTTCTAAACAAAAAAACAACCATATTCTCAGTTAAAATTAATTGTATTTTACTTAATACTGCTAACACATAATCTATGTCGGCCATTTTCCGACAGTAAAGACTAGAATCTTCTTTGAACTCTGGGTCGAAGATATTTTTTTTTTTTTTTCGAACCCTCTAAAAAACAGAAATAAAATAGGAATTAGTAGTGCATTACTGTGTAAGAAAGAAAAAGTAATTCGTGTTGTGTCTTACCTTTGGTATGTCGAAGATAACTATTATTCATCAATACATATAGGGAGCGGAATAGCTCAGTGGTAAGGCACTATGCCACTAACTCCAACGACCCGGATTCGGATTCGGCTGTGGCAGATAATTATTTTCCGTTTCATTGTAGGCGTGAGTCAGCCCTGTAGGTTAGGGAGCCCTCGGTGTCTACCCAACATCATGGAATAACCCCTTAATTGGGTAAAAATCTGGTGGTCAAGTGTGATTCAGACCAAATCACCTCCTTGCACAACCGTTAGTCCAGTAACAGTATTTCCTTACCATTCTTATTTTTTTATATTTTATAGTAAAAATGGTAGTAATTTTTAAAATTATAATATACCGCTACATTACATTATAAATACTTTTCATGTTAACTATGCATGAGCTGGTATGAATGCAGGTAGCGTAAATCATCTTTCATTCATTATTCATTTTAAGTGAAATTGGTTTATTATTTATCTAGTATTTAAATACATAGTATTTACTAAAATAATATATTTATAATATACGTATATCATTTTGTTATATTTGGAAAAAAATCATTTTCTTGCCATAAATGAAGATGACATGCCACATTGATTTTCACCAGAATACTTACATAAATGCTTAGGATATATTTCTCAAAACCAACTCAATTTGTTCTTATACTTTCGAAGTATCTAAATCGCATTGGCTGACTCGGGTACAATTGACCTACTAAAGCAGATCGACTCATTTCACTTTCCACAGCTACAACATAAACATTATGAAAAAAAGCTGACAGCGGGTCCTAAAGCGGAAGCCATGGGGTAGATAAGGAACTATCGTGGGAACTGCACCTGGCTCGATCGGCTCTGACCAGATCCAGTTCACACGCTCTCATCAGCTGATCGCTCTTGATCTACCCATTATTGCATTAATGCAATGCTTATCTATAATACGAAGGGAATTTACTTAAAGTAATCTGTCATAACGATGATGTATTGACTCAGATATCATTCTCCGAGCCGATGCATAGTGAGGCGAAAACACCAACTCTTAAAAATAAAAATAAACTATAGTGATTATTACAGGTTTTAATAAAAATAAAGCACACTTAGGTCACTTATAAGTAAATTGACGCACTTGTACAGATCGCGCAAGTTGTAGGAGTGAAATGGCTCCTTACTTCATTAGTCTATTTTTACTAAATACTAAATAATTTTAATATTTTATTCTACTCTATAATTTAACTAATCACATTTTCCTTTTTTGTTTCAGGAATGGACAATTCCTCTTACGACGCTTCCAAGCTGGCGATGGATTACCACAACATCGGCTTCCGGGAATGCGCCTCCGAGGTGGCCCGCTACCTGGTCACCGTGGAAGGCCTCGACAGCCAGGACCCCCTTCGGCTCAGGCTAATGTCACACCTTCAGTGCTTCGCCGCCCAGCGGGAGCTGTCCAGGCCCTGGCCCGAAGTAGGACCTAGCGGGGCGAAGCCCTGGGGTGACACCAGCGGTTCCTCTTCAGGAGCTAACTCCTCCTTCGAGTGCGAGGGCCCCACGCTGACACCTCTCACTCCTGTTTCGCACCCGCCCCCGCCCCCTTACCATTATGGCCAGCACTACCCTCAGGAATACCCCCCAACTTCTAGTCACCAGAAGCCCTACAGGCCTTGGGGTGGCACAGAGATGGCTTACTAAACTTAACCGCGAACAAAGTGTGAATTCACGCCACCGTAAAATAATGTCTTTCAATCTCTTCTATATGGTCTAATCTTAGAGGACATTTAATGAAAGACTATTACTTTATTATATAGAAGTCCTGAATGAAGCCTGTAGCTTTCAGTTTTACTCTTATAAAGCGGTTGCAAAATAAGTCAGACTCGATTAAATTAGCACATACAACTTCTTAAGAAAAACACTATTAACAATATATAAGTTAGAAAACTAACATAAACAATAAATTCAATATCTCGAAAAAAAATGATAATTTTGCTCTTTCTAAAGGGCAATTCATAGTTTTTAGTTTATCAACAAAAATTTACTTTGCTCTGAAAGTACTCAAAATCAAAGGATAAGGATTCCAAAGATTTTAACTCGTAGTCTCAAAAATTAATTATTAAAAATAATTTTATCGCTGATTAACTTGAATAGTAGCACAGCTGACAAAAAAAAATTTGTATTTGACATATTCTAAATATTGTGCCCTATACTGGGGTTACTTTTTTACAACCTTACTATCTTTGGGATAATCCATATAGGGACTACAATAGGGAAAACACCCTCTCCACGGTAATATCTATGGAACACGTCCATTTAAAATAAATCCATTACTTTTATTTGTCAGTGCCACTATTTAAGGATAACAGCGATGAATTCCATTATTTATCCTATATTCCTAACTCATTTAGCGAATTCAAATATTAATAAACGAATTATCAACTTTATAGTATTTTTCTTGAGAAGTTTTTATGTGTGGTAAAGTCCATTTTTTATTTTATTTTTTTATTATGTGAACAATTCAAACAATACTTGCTGTTCAGGAGAAAAACAATTTAATTAACAGGAGATTTCAGTGAAATTCTAAAATTGTGCAGAACCGAGATATATATTGTTTTACTCCTGAACCTTCCATATGTCAGTTACTGTTGTTGTGACTATTGAATATTTAAAAAAATATAAAAACAATTGATAGGCATGTGTTTAAAAAGTTTATGTTCTTAAAAATATCTTTGACCATTTCGAAGAATTGGGAAAGTCGAGGAAGCACTCACTCTACTTTTTTATAATAAGAAATTATTTTTAAAATTCTAATTCAACATAAAAGTACAAACTTAAATAATTAGTAAAAAAAATTAAACCTAATAATCTTATGATTTTAACTGACTTAAAATTTGGAAATTTTTTCAACAAAAATTATATTTTCAAATTTGCTCAAAATCAAAATGGCCAAAGATACACAGGAAACAATTTGATATTTTTATTTATTTTATATAGAATTGTAGAAATTTAATCGAGTCTATCATAGTGACATTTATAATACAAAAATACTAGTCATTGACAAAGAATTTGAAATTTGATATTTCACCTCATCAGTTTGTGTTTTGTGTGAATGGAAATATTTAGATACGGAACTTATAATTATATTGAATGAAAAAAAAAGTTTTGGCATAGATTCGCTAGTCGAAACTAAACAAATTTTGCTCAGATTGATATTTGGTATAACCAACTTGTCAGAACTCGTTCCTAAAAATCACGATTTGACGACGAAGGCACTAATAATCTTAAAAATTCTAAGTGATGATTATTCAAGATTACCAAAGGCCCATTTCTACGATGACAAGTACAGCAAGATTTTCATGCGTGGCAGTAACTGTCGAAGTCACTGCTATTGTGTAAAGTGCATGATATTTACTGTCGTTTTAGCACTGTTAAGCAATCAATTTTTTAGCTATAGTTGATAGTACCTATTTTTTAAAAACTTCTTGTAAATACTACAATAATTTCTTGAAATTAAATTTAGATATTTATTTTTCTTAACAATATCAACATCCTCCATTATGTTCTGTGATCCTGGATACCAAGACACTAAAGAACGTTCACGCTGTTTTACTTTGTAACAATACTGCGATGAGAGAAAACTGTCACCGTGGAGACGGGCCTTTGATGCATGCACAAATCAGAACCAAAAAATTAAAATGTAAAAGTATATTTTGTGATGTTACACTTTTAAATGTGTTATAATAAATATCTTAATATTATATATCAATTATCACTAATTAAGATATTCAAAATTATTAACATAAATTCAATTATATATATGTATTTGATATGAACGGATAAATTATGAATAATTTTATTTATATTTCGATGAAATAAAATTATTCAATTTTAGCTCAATTGTTTCGCATCCGTCCAAAATAATATAAGTTTCAAAAATATTGTATTTTAATTTTCGCTTTCATTCTTTAGCTATGTGCCGTGGAGTGCCTAAACTTTGAATGTGTGTGTACTAAGCGGGTTGAACCTGCATTTAGGGCTGTATTTGCCCAAAGATTATAGTCAATAAATAAGCTTTAATTTGAACAATTACTGTATAGTATTATTTTTTTATAAATATTGTAAATAGCTTTTATCTAGGTTAAGAAAAAAATCTGTATCGATGTGATCTCATTCCGTTTATGTACAATAGACATATATTTTATATGATGAATTTTTTATTTATAAATTGAATTTTTGTACAGTTATTTTCAGAGTGAAATTACATTCTTTTTTTGTGATAAATCTTGAATTTTACTTTTTTCCTCTCTCCCTATTATCCCTGAAATAAAACAATTATCCTAAAACACATTATATTTTCATTTAGATTGGATTCGTCTTAAGATAAATTGCTTCAGAGTTTGTGGTAATGACATAAATTGGAAAATCACTTTTGGAAGAGTTATTCCCGACAGAACGGGGGTATTCGTGATCATTAGTTTAGCATGCTAAATGGAGAAATATTTCCTTCTTTTATCCTGTTAAAATGATGTAACATTTAACATAGTTCAACTGGAGAATGATGTTTCGTTGAGCTCCGCAATATATTGTCTTGCTTTTATGAGAAGTTGATTCCTTTTTTCTTGTGTCCATTTTGTCTTTTTTTTAGACATTTTAAAACTCTAATAAAGTAATGGATAAAAATAATAAAACTTTGGAAGTTACTAAGGGTCCCAGAAAAATTTGCTTTAGTTCCTCTGCGATTAACACATAACAAGGACATTAAATAACAACCTCAATTATATAACAATGATCAAAATACTGATAGTCCAGAAATCTTTTGTAGTAATTATTTACAAGAAATGGTTTTCATCCTCATTTAATAACTGTATATTTATTAATACCGATACTTAGAGGGTTGGCCTTAACTGAATATTAGTAGGTAAATATTAAAAATCGATTAACAACATAGTATTACAAATTAATACAAATAGAAAAAATAACAATATAATGAAGAGATAAAAAAAGATTTTCCAATTTATAAAAATAAAAAGTGAGATATTATGTTTCATGCTCGAAACTTTCTAAAACGTTTTTAAAAAGTAATTTCATGTCATAAATATGTAAAAAAAAAAAGAAAGAAAAACAATTCAGATTTAGTATTAGCTTATAACACTCCAGTTTAACTAGGATCAAATTTACTGAATGTACTATGTATAGTTGAAAATTTCAATAAAGAATATTTAAAAAAAAAAAATTTTATTATTAACGCAAACTTCAATGATCCACTTTTACTCACAACTTTTTATTTTAACAAACCTCTAACAATTCAGCCCACAGGCCATTCTCAAGGAGACAAGATAAAGATTGTTTGAAACTATTATGATATTAATGAGGTGTAGATAGTTGACTGTAGATTAATGATTGGAGAAGTTTGTCGGGGGGTGCGGTCAGCAAATAACAACATAAATAAACAAAACCATATTTATTTATTTTATGCCGACGTTTCGACCTGAATTTCAGGTCTTCATCAGGGCTATAGAACAAAAGAGATAACAACAACATTTAGAGAAACATACAATTGAAAAGGAATAGTATACAAACAAATTTAGAATTCTGATATAATTCAGGTTGAAACGTCGGCATAAAATAAATAAATATGGTTTTGTTTATTTATGTTGTTCTTTGCTGACCGCACCCCCCGACAAACTTCTCCAATTATTATGATATTAATTTAACATTTATTTTTGTTTTTAAAGTTATAAGACATGGGAAATTAGCCTGCAAAAAAGAAAATTTGAATTATCACATAAATGATCAAGGTATGTTCAGGAACGGGAGAATTGTTTGTGGTGGTTATATAATAATAAAAACAAAACAATTTATATAGATTGTCTCCTTGAGGATAGCCTAAGGGCCGAAACGTTGGAAGTTTGTTAAAATAAAGAGTTGAGAGAAAAAGAAGATCGAAAAATTATTTATTCGACTTTCGACGTGATTTTCAGGTCTATGTCACGGAGCGTTCGGCAGAGACTTTGTATAAACTGAGTTTAATCAAGTAATTCTTTAAAAAGACTAGGTGTAAAAAATAATTTTAAACTGAGTTTAGCCAGAATCTCTGCCGAAAGCTCTCTGATAATCGTCACGGAAAAATAATTATTTGTTTATTTGCTGACTGCAACCCCCGACCAGCTTCTCCAGTTATTTAAATTTTATTCTAAGACAAGGACATTAGAATACCAGAAATATACTATTAAAAGAAAACACATCTACCACAAACTATAAACTATAAAAATATAACTAACTTAATATAAACTATACCTACAATACAAAATATGTCAGTAAATAAAGTATGTCGTTTTGTGTTGCGAGAAGGAATCGGAAAAGCTGGAATTTGAATGAAGATAGCGAAGAAGAGTGATTTTATTGTATGTTAATAATAAAATGTATATCCATGAACCAGGAAGAATTGCTCCAGCTAATGAATGCTGTCTGTTCATTATAGACTACGCATATCATTTAGGTAAGAGTTTCATTTCGCCAAAGTATTAATAAAAAATTGTTTTATAATCTTATATTTTTATTAGAAGCTGTAATATTTTAATAGGATTAGATTTAAAGATAATATTGTGAATTTTAATAAAATAAATATATTTTTATGTTGAAATTACCATTGTATCAAAACGATTTATCAATCCTACAATGCATTGCTCAATTGAATAGTAAAATTTCAAAACGTCTGGTTCATTTTACTTTTAAATCTCCATTTTTTTCCCTTTATTTGTATCTATGAGGCTCTCTGAGAATACGAATGGTTTTCGTTAAAAACAACGCTAGAAACTAGATGTAACAGGGAAGAATTTATTCGCCAACATTATAATAAATTAATTAAATCTGAGATAACATACAACAGTTTCCATAAAACGTGAAAAAAATACTCTAGAAGAAGCAAATAACAAAATACTCAACTCAAATAGAACTGTTACTTTTAAAGAATAAAATATTTATTAGATCAAACCTTCCAATAGGGGAGAGAAAGTCCTCAGAATATGGGACTTAATGGAATTAGCTTCGGGAGCTGATCAATATATCAATGGCCGGGGATGGAATATTCAATTTAACTGTTATCTGATTGGCCGAGGAGAGAATTGACTGTAGCCAATGGGATTGGAGAGGGGTTGGGGTTGGTTATCTCATCACCAAGCACTGCTGGGTATCGGATGAGGAAGGGATCAGATCAAGTTATCATATCATTCAACAATAATAATCTATTTCATTTATTTATAGTACAATAATATAATTATTTACGCAAACTTAGAGGAAGGTAATTGTAATCTAATATGGTATGTATTACGGTGTTTTACTTTTTTTTAGAAAGTGTCTCATATCGCTTATTTGATAATATTAATCACCAGATTTTATATAAGATCTCTATTTAGTTTCAAACTAGGCATTAATTTTTTTTTTCCGCGCAAAAAAGCAAGACTCCATTATTTTTTTGGCATGACGTCATTTCGACATAAACATACATACCTTGTCTACTCAGTGCGTGTTATTTTAATGGTTTTTTTCTTTGCTATTTAAGCAAATATCTATTATGAGTTGTATTACTTATCGTTCTAGTGCAGTAGCTAATTGCAAAAATACTGCTACAAATGCTGTTTATCCAAGCGCCAAGAGATGTTAAAACTAGAAACATTTGGATAAACCTGATTAAAGGGATCCAAAATTATTATCCAAATATGAATCGCTAGATAAGTATTATTTGTTTATGTGTAAATGATGTCACATACGAAACCATGGCGGCTAGAGTTTTCCCTCTGTTTATTTAAATCATATGTGTGATTGGGTTTCTGAATTGACTGACAATAATATTAACATTATTTCATATTTTTTTCTATGTCGTCAAATAACCTATTTAGCTTTCGAACAATATATGACAGGATGGAACTAAATAGATAAAATAGAAAATTTCTACCATCTCGAACAAAACTAATAAATATTAATTATCCGGAGAATAGGACAAAATATAAAAATGAGCGGTGTTGTTTTTAATTAAAAAAAAAAATTAACCAGGATTTTAGGGTTAATTGACTGCAGTCCATTGCTCAACCATACAATTTCAATTTTTTTTAAACATATGAGCACAACAAAAACTAAAATTAATAAATAAATAAATAAATAAATAGAAAAAAGCAGCGTAACATACAATACTTAAATTTATTTTTGGCATTATTCAAGCTCACAATAAATCTCTTCCTTGCCTTATTTCTAGTTTACTTAAAGATCCAGTATGGAAGACAGAGGACTAAAATTGGAAATAATTTATGTATAAATATAACTTCAGGGACAAATACTTGAAAAAGGAAAAAGACAAATTCGCAAAAACCAAAACAGAATTAACCAACTAACCAATTATTATATAATTTATATGTCAATGATAAGAAAAGTTATATTGCAGTTAGTTATGTTCACCACCGACAGCGCTTGTGGTCGCCCGTCATGCACACAATAACTAAAAGATTAATTATGCAGTCCATTTTTCGGACTGGTCAAAAAATGATAAAATGGACAAAATGACCCATTAATTATAAGAGGTAAGATGTATGCTAAAACATTCATACATGTGCAATTACATATATAACTATCATTAATCCACTTGATTATTACATCAATGACCAATAGTAATGATTATTATAATTTTTCTTTTGATATGACCAACATAATTTTATTATCTCCAGGTTGAGAAAAATACACAATAATAAAATCCAATAAAGAGGGTTATTTTTCAATAACAATGATTCAGGATGACTTGGAAATAATATTCACACCAATAAAGAACTGGTAGAATTATTTATCAGTATTTGGGGGGAAATACAGAAGGTTTTAGATTTCGGCGGTTTCATTTTTTCTGTTAAAGGCGTTTTCTCGGTGAAATACGATCTTCTTTTGTCTTTGTACTGATCCTCTCGCCTCAATATTAAAATATTTGGTAACCCAAGAAGATCCTTCTAACATTTCCTTACTTCTGCCTTCTTTTGGCATCTAGATATTTGATATACCTGTCAATATAATATAAATAATGAAGTATTAAAGTATATCTTGCACAAATGAATACTGTATCGCATAAAAACTCACACGCCCGCAATTTCTAGGTCAGGAATTTTTGGGTTTTTGTGCTCTAATGTAGTTAATAATGTTTATCTTCGTAGTCATGATGATATTTGCAAAAATAAATTAACAAGATAATGATTTCTAGTTGTTCGGACAAAATAATTTGATTGATTTATGAAAAACGATATCTCAGGAACCATTAGACGTATAGATGTCTGCCACCAGTCAAATTAGAGATAGTTTAATGTACTATACAGTAGTTGGTGACATTTATCTTCGATGGAGCTTTGGTTTTCATGATATTCGCTAAAATAAATTGACTTTTAGTTTTTCAGAGAAACTTTTATTTGCAAAATGCCTATTCACATGTTAAGTCCATATTTATTTGCAATTATCATAAAAACTACCCTTCCACCCTACGAAGATAAATAATATAAACTACATTATAGTACAACGGACAACCTTACATGTAATGGATTCAAATAACTATCACATCCCGAAATTTGACTATTCATTATATTATAGTCTAGACATTTTTATATTATTTAAGGTTTTGACTTTTGTCATTGTACATTTTTATTTGTATTGTAATTTCTTACTTAATTGCAATCCCCACTCCTCCCAATACTGACGGTTCAGTCTGACTTTGACTTCCGTCAAAACAGGTATGAATTCTGTCTCGTTCATTTTCTTCCTTTTTTTCTTGATTTTATTCTTATCCCTTTTCATCTCTTAGGTTGTACTTTCTTTAATATTTCTTCTGTTTATCTGTCATTATTTCCGTTTTCATAGTTTATAACCTTTAATTTTTACGTTTCATTGTATACTCTTGTAATTTTCCATTTAATTTTTTTTCCTTATGTTAAGTGTTGGTATCTTTTTTAGACCTAAGGAAGCCCTGCAACGTGGGGCGAAACGTTGGCTCAAATAAAAATAGTACAAAAATATTATTATTCTAGTTTAATTTGACCGCACCCAGACCATATTCCACTAATAAACACGGCCAATCAGCAATCTTCCAATTATTTTTATAATATTAAAAATTTTTATATTTTTGTAAAAATATATCGTATTTACAAAGCCAAATTTGCCTTTCTGCACCTTTTAATGGATTTTATTGCATTTTGACGCGGTTTTCAACTATCTCTACAATGCCAATGTAGGAGTAAGATAATCGATTTAACAATGCAGATGGTCTAAAATATCAGTATAAAAATTCATGTATTACAAACGTATTTTCACATTTACATAATTATATATTTTTACAAATCAACCATATCTAATTTTTACAACCATTATCCTTAATTAATCTTGACGATCTACCATAACGTCTAAGATCTAAAATGATCGATAGAAGTATATCATACTGAGAAATTAACAGCAATTCAAAATATGAAATTATAATTAACACAAAATTCTATCAGACATCTGCAATCACGTTACGTTCGCATCGGACCAATTTATTTTCTATGTATTTAACACTTTTTTTTTTTTTTAATTTTAATTATTTATTGATATTTACAACTGTATACATATATAAACATCAAGTAAATTTGCTGTAAGTGATATTATGACATGATAAAAACATGTGGAGAATCTACCCATTGATAGAACTCCAAAAACATTTCTAAAGGAGATCTCGAGGCCATCTTCTTTATATATAACACTTTTTTTTTAAATTATTTATTTAATGTAATTTACAACTGTATAAAATAATACAATAGGTAAATATGTAGTATGTTTCATATACACTTGAAAATCTTGGGAAGGAACCACCCTTTGGTGGTACTTCAAACATTAATTTAAATTAGAAGGTCCCGTGGCCATCTTCTTTTTAGACGCCTCGGACGTATTATCAGGGATTGTTAAGGATGAAAGATTAAGAATTAATGGGTTAGGATGGTTAAGGTATATAACACTATGATCTTTTTCAGAATGTATGAACTAGTTTCATAATAAGGCTATAAATTATATATTTTTTATCATTATATAAACTACTAATAAGGGTTTAAGTGATTAATAATTAGAAATCGTATGGATATAGATTATATAGAATAATAAACCAGGATTCCTTATCTGGTAAGCTGAACCCAATCCGCATTCAGACCCACGCTTGCCCCATAAATACCCGAATAGATCGAACCTTAGACTAGGGTATTTAGTTAGGGTAATATCAGGCAGTTAAGGATTCCAATAGGGTTTCCGATGAATTTCACTACCATCTATTCACAAACTAAAACACCACTGATTTGAATAAAACCAAAACGAAAAATATAAACTTCTTAATATTCAATATGAAGACACACAGTAGAAACACTAGGTAACTTGAATTTTTAAAAGTGATAGGTTTTAGGATAACGGTATAGTGGTAAAGTCAAAACAAGAGGACAATCGGCTCGAAATCGTATTAGAAGAATATGCTTAATGGTTAAAACAAGGTCACGTAGTTTATAAAGAGTCGTTTCGAGACTCAAACATCATTTGATATCATCAATTAGTTCGAAGGATATTTAATCACAGATCCGTTAAGACCCCTACACGGTCAAACAGATTAAATATAAAATCAATGATGGTTGGGCTTTCAGATTAGTTGGGTAATATTGACGGATAACCGAGGAAATTTTGAAATCCAATCATTCAAAATTTGAGAAATAGAGATTCCGGAGAAAAGATTTAGGAATCAGTTATCTAATATTTAACTAACTAAGATAACAAACTAATAGCTAAATTGTTTCAGAATTAGTTGTGATAAAAAATAGAATTAATTTAGTTATTGAATCTTAGCTACCGCTAATGTTTACAGCTACATTAGCTGTTAATCGAAATAGATAACTAAAAACTATTTTAGCTATAGATGTATGGAAACTAAAACTATTTTTTTAAAAATTTTTTTATTTATTCAATGTAATTTACAACTGTACAAAATAATACAATAAGTAAATATGCTGTATGTTTCATATACACTTGAAAATCTTGGGAAGGAACCAC
This sequence comes from Halyomorpha halys, assembly GCF_000696795.3. NCBI lineage: Eukaryota > Metazoa > Arthropoda > Insecta > Hemiptera > Pentatomidae > Halyomorpha > Halyomorpha halys. Next base: position 178,519 of record NW_027108702.1, on the reverse strand, counting down.
CCATTGGTGGTACTTCATACATTAATTCTAAAAACATTTTTACAATATAAGGATATTGGCTACCATTGGTTAGTTTCTCTTCAACCATGCTCATGAAATCATACCATTATGATTTCCTCAAATTTACTTCATGTATTTATGTACCGTTGTAAATATCAATAAATAAATTTTAAAAAATGATTCTAAGGTTTTTTTAAACACCTTAGTATTTAAGAAAGTGTGAGAGTGTGACTTTACCCTGCCCCCACCTTACTTTGAGTAGCTTTCAGAACAGATTATTATATTATTCACTATAACAGTGCTTTACCGTACTAATTTTCGAAATGAGCCCTCCAGTTTATAGATTGCTTAATTTCAATTTCAGCATTTCTCGCAAAAGCACTTCACATAATTTTGCATGGAAAATTTTTAACATATATGTGTTAATAGTTTAGTAAAATTTACATTTTCTCTTAACAATTTATTCAATGCTAAATATTTATTTAGGTACAGAATTTTAAATTTTTTTATGCATAAAAATATAAAATATTGAATAGTTCGGTGATAATGAAGGAAGTGGTATTTAAAGGACGCTAAAGAGGATAATTTACTGTTAGCAATGGTTAAGGACTTTCCTTAAACTGGTGTTACGAATAATGGATGATTCCCTAAATGAAGCTCCTTGTAAAGGGGTATACAAACCGGTTGGCTGAGTTCTCTGATATTCAAAGAGTAAACGAAGGTATATAATTCCCAAATAAAACTAAACTGAAGTGAAACTGCTTGCAGATTCTGATAACTACTACACTTAGTTGACACTCTGACCTTCCAGTTTATTATAAAGCCTTATCTACTCATTTAAAAACTAAGGCCTAAGGAATAAAGCAACTGAAATTTTTCTCACTGATCGGAGAGAGTGCTACATTGTGTTGTGTACATTTTTCACGATCAATTATAAGTCTTTATAAATAATAATAATACTTTATTTATGGAGCAACACCCGAACAAATAGAGTTGGCCTGTAAAGTACAGAATTTAAACATCATAGCACTGGAGGATTAAAATTAATTCCAATAAATATATCTACATCTCGACAACCGACTGACATGGAATCCTCATACAAGACTAAAAAGACAAGAAACTGCTCGTCGATTCCGATTATTACAACATTTACTAGACAAACGGTCTAAATTGCCAATCCATTACAAACGACTGATCTACATGACTATTATAAGGTCTATCTGGACATAGCTTTGGGGCTTCACTTAACCATCAAATTCCTCCCGAATCCAATCCTTACAGTCCAAACTCCTTCGTAAAATGCTCCTTACTTTGTCACAAATCAAGTCATCCACCAGGACCTCAATGTTCCATATGATGCCGATTTGGCCAGAACCAGATACCATTCCTTCCATTATAACCTTCTCAACCACTCAAATCCACTTGTTTCTAAGCTTCTCCTTCATTACCTAATAATCCTCCTAGGCGTCTGAAAAGAAGATGGCCTCGAGATCTTCTTCTCTAGAAATGTTATTGGAGTTTTATGAATGGTCACCTACAGCAAATTTACTTGTTGTATATATGTGTATACAGTTGTAAATAACAATAAATAAATTATTAAAAAAAAAAATCATAGCAATAATAATTAAATAATATCAACAATCAACAAACTATTCGTTTATTATATAAGCAATAACAAAACAATATGACCAAATAGTGAATTGAAAATCATTTATATAAGATCACAATCAGAAAATCCATAACTGGAATTATCTACATTAGCCAGAGTGAAAAAACAGAAAAAAAACAACATTACTTACATAATAAAATAAAATAAAATAAATAAACACCATACAACTTACTGTGAAGATAGCCAATAAAAAACAGTAAATCCAAACTGGGATTATCTACATTAGTCAGAGTGAGAAACCAGAACAAAAACAACATTACTTATTAAATAAAATAGAAGAAACAAAAACTATAAATCTTATTGTGGAAAATGCTTGCCTCTAAGCA
>NW_027108702.1:155920-170491 GCF_000696795.3 Halyomorpha halys | reverse complement strand
TATATATATATAAATTATATATAAGAGATTATTACTAATACATTATTGGAACAAATTCAAATGCTTTGTTACCTTTGGAAAGATGTTTTCTCCCATCCTCAAGATAATAATGAAGGATAAAATTATTAGTTTCGAAGAAATTAAAAAGTCCTACGTATATATTTGAACAATAATAAATACATGGTATAATACCTCAACTTGGAGCTGTGCTTATCCCCAGGACACGGGTTCGAATCCGAATAACAATTATTTATTGTTAATGTAGCTTGAGTCAATCTTGTGAGTTCTTAATTAGGTCGAGCGTAATTCTGACATGTTCATCACCTTGCACGCCCGCTAGTCTAGTAACAGAACTTCCTTACAAACAACTGCACATTTGACCCATCATGGGTTTTAGTGGTCTAGATTTATTTATTTATTCCTCAAATTAAAATTGACATGATAAAATTCGACTTTTGCCATTTGGTAGATTTTAACCTTTTTTTATACAATAATTTGAATTCGAACGTTCAAGGACGATTTTTTTGCTTTTAGCACTACAAAAATAACTCAATATATTATTTATCTGTGGACAATTTGTATCGTGGTGGACGAAATAGTAGTTCATTAGATTGTTCACAACACAGAACAAATAAATTCTCGATAATTGTCATTTTTTTTTATATAGAACTTATTTTGTTATTGATTTATTCTTTTGATGGTCTCTAATTTTAAAATTTCTACTTTGTTTCTAAGTTTTAAAAAATATTATGTTTTATAGTATTAATAGATATTTTTACTCATATCAATTCAGTTTTTCTTTTTTTAAAATATATTATAAAATGTGTTACGATAAAAAATATTCAACTATCTAGCAATAATCCTTAGATCAAGAGTTAATGCGACAAGTCAGATCCATCAAATCACAATATATAATATTGATGATTGTATAATTATTAATAACATGATATTAATAACAGTTTATCCGACTAATTAATTGAAGCAGTCTGAATATTATGTTGAATTAAATCGGCACTAATTATTAGAATGAATATTTTAGGTAAAATCCATGCTGGTAGAACATAATTTATTGATGAAAGTGGAAAAAAATAAAACTTATATACATATATAAGCAATATAAATAAATCCATTATTCAAGACGAAGAATCGCCTCAAGGTAGGCAACCCGTAGAACTCGAAAGCTGAACAAATTACATTTCTCCTCTTCTTAGGAACTGGCTTGTGAATACGAGACTCTTTGAAATAATTTATATAGCTAAAGAGCCCAGCATACTTATCTATCCTTTATCGGTAACTTATAAGACGCTAGTCATATAAATCAATATAATATCAAATATATTTTTATTTTTTACTTGCATGTATGTATTTTAATTGTACAATGTTATACTCAAATTTATAGACAGGATTTAATTTATAAACGAGAATGATGAAGTTTCTAAATGAGAAACACCAAAAGACAAAATAAAAAATTTATTATAAGTCCAGTTTATGTATTTAGTATTTTAAGATATAGTTAATTTATATAATGGTTAGTAAATGTAGTGACAACTCTACCAGCTTTAAGAAAGTCCATAGAAGCACCTCAGTAGAGAATGTAACCCTAGTCTACGCTACTATTATTGGAATACGTTCTCAAAATAAAATAATATATACTTTTTTTAATCAAATGTACCACTATAAGCAGAGCAACGATATCATGTTAGACTTACTAAAAAAAAAAAATACAAATCAAAAACTCCTTAAAATGTAGGCCACTACAAAAGAAGGAAACAGTGCAGATACGAGAGGAATTCGAAGGTTTAGTGGAGCCCCAAAGCTCAACTCCATATGCCCATATTGGCCTTATTAGGATCATGTAGATCACACTTTTGTAATGAATGGAAGTTTAGACCGTTTGTCCAGTAAGTGCTGTAATAGTCCAAATCGACGTGGAGTTTCCTGTCTTTTCAGTCTTGTGTGAGGATTCCAGGTTATTCGTCTTTCCAGATGTAGTCCAAGGTAGCGGGTCAGTTCGACTGGGGTAAGCTCAACATTATTAAAGGAGACTGTAGGGCAGTCGGTAGGTTTATGGGATTTATTTTTCATTCTTCAATTAAGACACTATTCTTCGAGGGCTGCAATATGGGAGTGGAGAGTTTGGGGTTATTATTAACAGCAAGCAGACATGTGTCATCAGCATACGTAGTGAGGGTAGTGTTAGGATTGGTTGGGATGTCAGCTGCATAGACGGCGTAGAGAATGGGACTGAGGATGGATAGGGATGGTCAAGGTAGTACCAGCGGACTGATAATTAAGATAAATTAGAATGAAGGAGAAAAAATTAAGAAAGACATACAAATGTTCCTGAAACATTTTAAAATTGCCATGAACGAACTATTTCAATTCATAGTGAAATTATTACCATTTTGCCAAATCATTTTGGTAATTCGAACTTTTCAATATTCCGAACACTGCCCTGCAATTAGTTCACATTACCGATATTACACCGTATTTCTGTATTTGTATTTGTAAAAAATGTACGGGTGAGTGGCGTGAATTGGTCTTACCGCTAAGAATTAAAAAATACATTACATAATTTTTTTGTTATGTAGATAAATTTAAAAATATGAAATTATTCTTTGTTAAAACATAATAAAACTAGAATGGGATTCGACGAATTCCCTGCGAGTAACATTCCTGTAGAGTAACATTGTCTGAGCGTTTACTCACAGCAGATAGGGTTACTGCTCGGTTCGCTCGGGCAGACAATGTCCTTCGGGAAGGAGTACTCGGCCCTTTGACGGAATCTCCCTCAAAAAGCGACACTCTTTAAAAATTTTGTCCTGGGGAGCACCCTTTGGCCCTGGGGTGCCCCCTTTGGCCCCAATTAGCCCTAGCTAGCCTTTGTCCAGTCACGCGACCAGTTTACTAATGAGGTGACCGGTTCGCCACAACGGGCCCTTCTTTCATACCGTCCTATGTCCAAGCTCGTTCGACGGAAAAATAGTTTTTTCAATAATTTTTTCCACTTGTAAGGGTAAACATTATAAAAAGTAGTTTACAATAGAGATGAGATTTTTTCAAATTTTCTATTCGAGTTCATCGAGCCGAACCAATTAATTTTACTAGTTTTTAATCCTTCCCTTTCCAACACTGTTCATATAAGCTGTTGTGGGACAGTTGAATTTTAGTAAAAGCCCTGAGAAACTAATATGTCGATGTTCAACCGTATAGATCTAACAGCGAATTTTATAATTCCGAGTTGAAAAGATTTATCATGATTTGATAAATAATAACTCTTTATTTATTAATCCTCTTGGCTTTTTGATATAACGTTTTGGCGTCACTTATAACAATAATCCACATCTAGATCAGACATTTTATTCTACAGACACACATATAGTCGAAATGATAGAGATCATTCAAAAGCCAGACTGTTCAGACCGACTTAAGCCAAGGAGGCCTTTATGAGTCAGACGCTTATTTGTGAATAAGATATCGAACAGTAACGATCTTGTGCAATGTCTTGTTTGATTCGTAATAACAGATATCTTGTTTGGCTATTATTGTGTCATTTGCCTGCAACAATAAAGTGAAACGCAAAATATGAACGAAGCACTGGTAATCTCCCTTCCCCTACAAATTTAGAATAACTGGATTACAAAATTTTCACGGTAAGCATCAGCATTATCCAACATGATCAATCTGAAAGTTCTTTCCATCTTTGGTTTTACTCTAATTTCGACTAACCAAATATGAGGGAAACTTGTGTGAAGTGAAAAAATATGCGATATCTGATTCTAAGCATATTTTGTCCACTGTATTCTCAAAACTTCCAATATATGAATAAATAAATTAAGCACAATTGTGTTTTAATTTTTAACATGAAGACGGATAGGATGATAAAAAAAATCGCAAAAGTGGGACTCAGAAGATCATATACATTATCATTATCAATATTTATTATTATTAATTATAAATAAAGAACTAACTATAAACGATATGCAGAGACTGGTCAATCAATATTTCATCATATGAAGGCAAGGTGATTAAGATGGGCGGGACATGAGGCTCGAAGCAACCCTTCAGGACGCCTCTACACACCAATGAATGCCAGTATAGGAGGCAAGAGACCACGTCGCAGGCCAAAAACCAGATAGATAGACAGAATCGACAAAATTGCGAAAGAGCTGCTGCAGAAAACTGCATAGCAGAAGCCCAAAATAAGCAGGCGTAGAGAAGGCTGGTTCGATCTGGCGGCCTAACATCTACAAGACATGTTTTATATAATTCTTATTTTACCAATATGAATATATTTTATATTATCAAGTATAGACTATTCTGGACAAAGTACTAACATTAAAAAGAGTTAAGGAAATTCAATTTGTTTACAATATTCAGTAAATACAATAAATGAATCATGTAGCTTAATGGAGATACAATTTAAAAATTTTAAATTTATCATATTATGTTTTCCGACTCAAGAAAAAAAATTACTACACCATTTTCTTCCAAGATAAATTATCGCAAATATTTTAGGTATTCCTAATCAGTTATAGTAGAGCTCCCATGCCCATTCAGAAAACGCACAGTGTGCAAAATGGACTTGTTTAAAGTTGATAATAGATTTAAAACTTAGTCAAAAGAGGTCTTGTGATATATTCAAGGAAGTTGAAACCACAAAATGTTGGTGAAAACCACATCGTTAAGAGTTACTGAGTTACTGAATAAAACTACTACATATTATACTCTTCAGAAAATATTTTTATTTTTATTGTTCAACATACTGGCAATAAAGATAGTAACGTCGGCCAATTACATTAGTCAGTATAGTTTCTTACCATTTCTATTGGATAGTTATCTTAAAATACACGTTTAAGAATAAATTTTATTTGTAACATTATTAATAATTTTTTTAGTAAAATTTTCGTTTAAGAATAGAATCCATGGAGGCGAAGAGCCGTGTTTCTATGCATTAGTCAAGAAAAATTCAAAGCATACAAATAACTCTAACATAAGATATATATAAAATATAATTTAAAAAATACATTAAAGTTAAATAATTTAAGAAACATAAATGGAAAATAAATATAAACTTTCAAAAAACTTACTAACATATATAATAGATTTAAAATATTTGAATTTTAAAAAAATTAATCGCAAAGTAACTAAATCAACTCATAATTTTTCTTTAAAATTATATAATAAATCAAAAATATTAAACGATCAACAGAGTTTGATTTACTTTGAATTTTATTAATAGGCGAATAATAAGCACCATTATGTTAAACAAAAGTAAAATTTTTGTTACATGCCTTTGAAAGTTTCACATTATAAACAGAAATACTAAAAGAAAAGTAATGAGTTTTAAAATTTAGGGGAAATTAATTTTCAAATTTAATAATTTCTGTAAGAATACATAGACAGGCCTGGCGGAACCTACTAGAGGCGGCCTAGGCTCGGTAACGGGCTGTCGCGCCAATTACGATGATGATGATCTTGTAAGAATACCAGGTTACTGTTTGATATGCTTAATTGTTTTGATAAAACGATAACAACTTCGAAAATAATATCCAATTAACAAATCTGAAAAATATGGGCTGAACATTTTCTGTAAATGAAGAAGGTGGTTAAGGTCGCGGTCAAAAAAGAAAAAACATAGTTAACAACTATTTATTTTCCGACGTTTCGTCCCACTTTGTAGAGTGGAAACATCAGGGATGTTCAAGTTGATAGCTTTAGAGACTTTATTTCAAGTTTCTTTTTCAAAGTCTCGAAAGCTATCAACTTGAACAGCCCTGATGAAACTCTACAAAGTTGCGTGAAACGTCGGAAAAGAAATAGTAGTTAACTATTTTTGACCGTAAACCAGACCATCTTCTTCATTATTTGAAATTATACGATTAATTATTTATGTATATACTTTTTTATAAATATTTGATATGTATAAATAATAGACCAAACCATATCACAATTTATGAAAATTTGAGATTTAGGCGAAGAAGAGGCTACGTCTATTTTGGTTATTGTATTGAAGTAAAACTGTAAAATATTCATATTCATAAATATCAATCCACTACAATAGCTCATGTCACATATTTGAGGAATGTCATTTCTATTGCATTAACTTACGTAGATTGGGAGTGGGACGGAGTGTTTCAGATGCCCTGAATGATGACCAAAAAAGCATAGAAATGGTTTTAATTTTCTTAAAAAGGAATAATCTTTTGAATAAGATCTAAACCCAAAAGTTTGTCATATGTATTAAAAAAAATCTAAAATAATTAATTATTCAAACTTATTTAGCAATTAAATTATTTCAAATCTTGAAATAGAATTATAAAGTGAGAAGCGTGGGCGTTGATGACCTTAAGGTTTTACGCCCAAAAGCCCCAACCAACAACAACAACAACAACTACAATAACTAATAATTACACCCAAGAAAGATTTCTGTGTTTCACATTCAGATGAAGGCATTGAAATCCGGACAGCTCAAATTAATTAATAATAAAGAGTAATCATTATAAATTAATTATTGAACTATTATTATTAATAACAACTATGACTAATAAATATTATAAATTATATTTAATAAGGCTCCCCAAGTAAATAAACATAAAAAATAAACTTTAAGATGAATGCCTTGACACCAAGTCCTTTATCAGTTCCAAATCATAACACCTAGTAGGCGACAGTCTGAAACTTTCTTTGCAAGAAAGTTAAAAAGTGTTTACGAGTTAAGGGAACCTTTCCTTCACGAAGTTTCAAACTTTCTTTAATACGGAAAAAAAAGATTTAGTCCCTTTTAGACTCCCCTTGAATAAAGATTCGCTTGTCAAGAAACAGTCTTAGTGATTTATTTTATTATTTTTAAGATTCCATATTCAATTTAGGCTATAGGTCGATGAACTTTTTGAGACAGGGCGAGCCTTGTCAAATTTGTATCATTTTTTATGTCAAATGTTTTTTAAACGCCGTAGAGTTAGCTGTAATAATGCAGTAGTTAATATCAAATACTAAAACTACAACCCATTTAGTAATATATATGAATTTTGGATATACGAAATTGTTGGATACTTTTATTATTTTTTTTTTTTTTTTAGTTTTCTAAAGCACGAAATCACATAGTTCAGGGTCAGTACAAGAGTTTGCACATTTTCAGAATTTTCTACATGAAATTGCATATTTGTTAATTTTATGAGTTTTAACTATAAAATCATTGTTTAAATTTACAAATTTGCCTAGTGCAGTATTTTGTAAGGGAATATTGTTACTAGACCAACGGTTGTGCAAGGGGGTGATTTGGTAGTGTTTTAAATTTAATATAGTGGCAAATGATAATTATAAAAAATTAATTCTAAAAATTAAGCCCATTTCAACCATAGAATATGCTGCAGCAGAGAAATTGCAGTTAGACTTCAGCTTTATATAATAAAAAAAAAAGCGGCTGTGCAAAGAGGTGATTTTGTCAGAATCACGCTAGACCATCAGACTTTTACCCAATCAATGTTACTCAATTTATGAGGCTGGGTAGATCACTGGAGTGCTTCAGAATCCACAGGGTTGACACACGACTACAGTGTAACAGATGACGTTACATTTGAAAGTAAAATCATTAGGTGGAGTTATATCTTATAAAGTGGAGGCTATAGGGTGATGGTGAAAACTATCGCCACCACTAAGGTCTTGTACTATTTCCTTGGTAGTACTATCAACTATCTGGCCATGCCCGACCAACTTCCTATTATCACTGTGCAATCTCCGTGGAACTATGCAGATTCACTTCTTTGTAACTTCTTTTTCAAATGAATGGATGAATAAAGCTTCAAGTGTTCAATGACTTGATATATTTTTTCTTAATTAAAGATAAATTAATTTTATTAGTCATGTTAGATTTAATTTAAAAAAAAAAATCTTGAGTCACTAAACACTTGAAGGATTCTTAGTCATATTCGATTTTTACTGGCGTGATTCTGACTAAATCACCTCTTGCACAAACGTTGGTTTATCAACAGTACTTCCTTACAGAGTACAATGCCCCTTAACCGTCATGGGTTGTAACGATACAAATTTATTATAATACAAATTTTTATTTATTTAATTTAAGGATTCAGGTGTAATATAACTAAAGCGGTTAAAATTAATCCACTCCGATATGATTGCTATAATTTCTATTTGTGTCTTTTATCATTAATTATAAATACAAAACTACCTCGAGTGATAGCCTTATCGTTTAATTACTTCTCATCACAAAATTGAATTTGATTTGAAAGCATTATTTTTTGTAATAAAGAAGGAATTGAGTGGTTATGGTTGTATTAACTGTATATTATGTTTAATTGAAGTTCACCGAGATATTACGTTGAAACATTATTCTAGATTTATTTCCATTTCATCTCCTTTCAAGGAAAAAAATGAAAGAAAATGTGTTCTAGCAATCTATCTCGAATTATAGTTAAAATATATATATAACATTAAAAAAAAAAAAAGTTGATTTGACCGTTAAAGCACAAAGAATTTGAAAATATCTGATCTAAGTCTTCACAAATTTTTAAGAGACACCAAAAACTAATATAGAATATAAGTGTAAAAAAAAAGTGAAAATTATAAATAATATCTGCACATGACGTAATAGGCAGTTTCACTATCCTTTCTACAAAGCCTGCAGATTAGTGACTGTTAATCTCATATTAAAGGAATGTCTATTTAGCTAACAGTGTCCTGTATACAGTCCTCTCATGAAACACAAGGTAATCTTCACCATATAAAGAAATGTACACAGTGTACTTACCGATCTAATTCGAGACATAACTTTTTTTTTTAATAATTTATTTATTGTTATTTACTACTGTATAAAAATATATACAACAAGTAAATTTTCTGTAGATGACATAATGACTGATACAAATTTTGAGGATCTACCCATCGATAGAACTCCAATAACATTTCTAGAGAAGATTTCGAGGTCATGGTATTTTCAGACACCTAGGAGGATTATTAGGTAATGAAGGAGAAGCCAGGTTAGAAACAAGTGGATTTGGGTGGTTGGGGAGTTTCTGGTTCAGGTCAAATCGGCAACATATGAGATATTGAAGTCGTGATGGATGTCTTGATTCGTGACAAAGTAAAGACCATTAAGGATTTTGGACTGTAAGGATTGCATTCAGAAGGAATTTGATTGTTTAGTTGAGGTCCAAAGCTCAAATCCGTAGACATAATATAATTTTATTTTCTAACTGAAAATTGCACTGATACACGGTAGGAGTCTCATTATAAACTATGTTGATATGAGATGACATATGGTTGAATGAGGAAAAAGTGACTATTTAAAGTGTTTTTCTAGATAATAAGAACACATACAATTTTCTTTTTACCCAAACTTGAATGAAAAACTTCTTAATGTATGTACATTTAACATTAATGTAAGGTTTGAAAAATTAAAATTTTGCTTTAAAAATTAAATTATATATCGTAATTTTATATAAAAGCCCCTAAGAAAAAAGTAACCTCATTAAAACAGTAGCTGAGAATAAGCAAATTGTTTAGTAAGTTACTGTGAACACTTTTCAAGAGTTAATACTGTGACTGGGACGAAGAGGAAAATGGTTTAAACTTTACAGAACTGTGGAGTACATAATAAAATTGCAGTGTTTCTACTATTGTAAGGTTTAATGATAAAAACTGTTGGCTTAATGTGGTTCAAGAGGTTTCTTAATCTTTTTAATTCAATTCTTTCTATTTATCCTTTCTATTATTCTTATATATTTCAATACATTATATTTTTTTTATAAATATTTATTTATTGATATTTACAATTGTACATTATAATCCATTTAGTAAATCTGATCTAAGTTAAATTGGAATGTTACGGGCGTGTAGAGAAACTACCCATTGGTAGCACTCTAATGACATTTTAAATTAGCTGGTCTCTTCTGGTATCTTCTTTTCAGGCGCCTCGGAGGATTGTCAGGAATGGAAGAGGATGCAAGATTAGAAACTGGGGGGTTTGAGTGGTTAGAGAGTTTATAATGGAAGGAGTGATATCTGGTTCGGGCTAGATCGGTTACATAGTGAACATTAAGGTCTTCATGTATGATTTTATTTGTGACAAAGTAAGGAGCATTGAGGTTTTACGTAGAATTTTGGATTGTAAGGATTGAATACGAGAGGAATTCGGAGGTTTAGTGGAGCCCCAATGCTCAACTTCATATGTCCAGATTGGCCTTATTACAGTCATATAGATCAGTCTTTTGTAATATGTTGGAAGTTTAGACCGTTTGCCTAGTAAGTGCTGTAATAGTCGGAATCGACGTGCAGTACATTATATTTCAAATTTTTTATAAATTCTTTTTTTAATTTAATTTTAATTCGTCCAATCGCATTCATTCTGTGTTTTTCCTTTCTAGTGTGGAAAGGATACTTATAGTATAAATCTATGAATTTAAGTAAATTAAATTTCAGGTTAACAGATAAAAAAAAGATTTGTTATTTTTCTTTATTTCCCATCAACTTTTAAAACCGATAACGAATACAGACTCTAACCTATTTGAATATTTCTTGGGTCTTTCTGAAGAACCACGTCACTGATCTATATAATATTTACACCCATTTTGAAACTTTATCTGCAAGGAAGAAGGTATAGCGGAGGGTGGTAAAGATCTGTGCCTGGGTATGATGATTATCTGATAACAGGCTTATGTCAGCAGGAGTTGATTATCATCTAAGTTGTGATATCGGCATCAAACCTTACGGTTCATTAACTTTATTATCATTACTGTGATTGTATTTAGTATTATTTTGAATACACATATTGTTTTAACTTTAAAAATTATTTTTAAGGTAAAATATATATATTTTTTTCAATTTTATATATAAAACAGGAGATAAGTGTTTTATGAATGATTAAGAAAAAGTTTCCACTCTTCAAGGGCCTTACGCAATCTAAGAGACTTTTCAGAAAATAAAGATTTCCTTCTCAGTTTTATTTGTTATCACTTATCTCTTTCTTGAGTAGTTTATCTACAAAATCAATTTAAAATGATGCATCTATCTTTTAATAACCTATGCGCTAATAATAATAAAAAAAAAAAAAAAGTAGATATTAATAAAAGGCAGAGTAGTAAACAAAATGACAAAAGAGTCTAATTTTTTTTGTGTTTTCTAGCTCCATTATTTTTAATTCACATATCTAATCTTTCACTCCTTTTTCTAATGATCTATCTTTTAATGAATCTGATAGTTGAAGAGGGATCCTTGTCGCACGACATCAACGAAGCTCCTTAAAGGAAAAGTTAAGGACTTAACTTTCTCATTAAGAGAAGCTAGTGTAAACTAAAGAAAAATATTTTAAAACTAATTCAAGGAAAGTTGTGACAGAGGTGGACTAAAAAAAAAATTGAGTTCTTTGTAAGCAACCATGTTTTTGAAACGTTCTAGGAAGTGTTTACCGAATAATCTAGTAAATAATATTTTGGTAAACTAATTAATTATAGATAGTTCTGATAAACAGTTCAACTATGATCAAGGATCGATATATGATGATATAAAATTATGTAAGTAATAATAATGTTGTTATATTGGAAAATTGTTGTTCGATGTGATATTGCCCCGGCACTAGGAGTACTAAAAACAATTATATGTATTCCAAAAGACCTTCTAATCTTTTCAGAGCCAAATGATTTAAGAAAAAAAAAACTTAAAAGAGCCCAGAAAAACTGTGGGGCGGAATTAAACTGACAGACTGATTAATAAGTCTAAAAAACAAAACAAATAGGGAATAGTGTATAAGTGGTGCGAGAAGAAACAGGAAGAAAGAATTGACTGAGACCACAATAAGGATTAATCATTCCAACCTAAACCATATACATTTAATTATTAAAAGGAACAATTAAAATGAGAAAACTGTCAGTCTCTATCAACATATAACAGAAGAGTAAATAATTGTAAAAAAACAAGACAATCCAGAATTAAAAACTTTATACAAAATTATAAATTGATGGAAAGATAAATGCAATAAAAAAAAATTATTAGATCATTTCAATATATATACAATCTGTAGATATCTATATATGCTCATCCAATCATTTCTTCTCTTCTTGTATTGTTATAAGAATATGTCTTAAGATTTATGATTTGTTAAAGAATTTATATGTATGTATATAGTTGACCGTAAAAATTGATATATAAGAAGATGGTCAGGGTTGCGGTCAAAAGGGAAACAAAAATAGTTCACATCTATTTATTTTTCGACGTTTCGCCCCACTTTGCAGGGCTTCATCAGGACTAAAATGATACAATGATATAAGAATAAAAATACAAAGATAAGATACAATGATAAGAATAAAAACAAGTAACAATGGCAAGAGTAAAATTTCTTTATAAAAATACGTAAAATATAAAGCTAAAAAAGTACATTAGATGCACATAAATCAAAAACTATACGGGGAAGGGGAAAAAAAAATTATAGAGATAAAATAAACATCATGAAAGAATAATTATAAATAAAAAAGATAAAAATAAATAAACAAATAATAATGATATAAAACGATCTCTTTTGACCGCAACCCTGACCATATTCTTATATATGTTAAATGATTTAATTTTTATTTGTTGTATTTCTCTGACTTATCTATTTATTATCATTTTTATACCTTTGATGTTTTCGAATTTCTTTTATAGTTGTTAATTTATATATAAACAATAATAGTTCCTTTTTTTAAGTAATATTATTCCTCCTTGTTAATTAATATTATTAGAAGTTAGTCATCCAATGATTTATGAGATAAAAAAGAAAAGAAAACAGATTAAACAGAACAGTATATCGGTTTATTTTATCTGTTTTCATTTTTTCTTTTACACATTTTCACTATTAATATTTTTTTTTCTTCTCCAATTTATTATTTCAGTTATATTTTATGATGTTATAGAAGTACAGTTTTGTTTTTTTAAACTTTAAGGGGTTTAAATTTATTGTATCATACTTGAACTTATTACATCATACAAGGCACTAATGCCACTTGTCGAGGCTTGTAATATTATTAATATAGAAATTATTATTATTATTACCACGTTGTGTTGTACAGATTTAGCACTAAAAAAACTCAAGATACTCAATTGATAAAACATTATTAAAAGAAGACCAGTCATACATAAATATAAACGACTTATAAAAAAAAAAACTCATTGAAAGAAAAATGGTTTGAGTGCGCCATAAAAAGCAATTTAAATAATACAAAAACTATTAGAAGCTAACGTTTCACTCACTTTGTAGGGTTTCATCTAGGCTTTTATGTTTTTGCTTGAAAGCCATGATGAAGCCCTGTGGGGCAAATCGTGGACTCCAAATAAATATTTTATGTACTATTTGAGTAGCTTTTTTAATCCACTCTTTTGGGGACTCCTACCTTCTATTAATTACATACTGTCATTAAGTGTATTATGGGTCAGTTTATGTTTGTGCTCACCAAATAAAAAAATATTTATTTTTTGTTTTGAAACAGCCGACATTTTTTATTCCGCTCAACCATGGTTGGTTGAGTCTATATACTGAATTTATTGTCAACAAAGTCCATATAGGCGTTATTATAGTCATGAAATTGAGTCTTTTGAAATAAATTGGAATTTTAGAGCGTTTATCAATTGTGTTGTCGGAATCAGCGAGCAGTTTCTTATGAATTCAGTTTTGAATGAAATTCCATCTAAAACGCCTTTCTTCTTCAATGAATAGAATCCTTTATTCTTAATTTGCTTACACCGATTTCCTCCGTTTACCCTTTGAATGTCAGAGCGCCCAGCAACTTGTATACCTCCTCGGACTGAACTTTCCTCTGAATCCTTCCTCTTAACATTCCGAATCGATAATCAGTTTTCGGTCTTATATGAGGATTTCAAGTTTGTCGTCTGTCTAAATGAAATCTAGGTAGCGGATCTGTTCGGCGAATAAGAGGAGTATTAGTAAACATTTGCACTCGGTTGTCCCCTCCGACGGGACATGAAAGTTTATTTGCGATTACGGAGAATAAACTTATACAACTGCAATTTTTTAAGAAACGTATGTTTTCCTTTAGTTTTCTAAAAAAAAATAGATCAAAATATGAGAAAAATATCAAGATGTATGGGAAATAAATCCGGTTTTAAGTCGAAAGAAACGTACGAAGTATATTCATGACGATATAAACTTTTCTAATCCATTAAAAAATATGTAGAATTAGTGAAACAAAGACATCCAAAAACTGAGAACATAAATTTACAAAAACTCATCGTATTGAAAAGTCGATTAATAAAGATCTCTGCAGTAATAAGACAGTGTCGTGATTTCGTAATTTACCATTAGTAATTTTTAAACCATTTATTTTGTTTTATAATTCTTATTTTATTATATAGAAATGGCAAAACGACCAAAAATTAATGACTCTTGTGATGTAAGCTGTAGTGAAGTTGTACATTGTTTCATAACTAACCATATTGTAGAAAATTATATGAAATATATATACTTTTTAAATATGTATTTTTCAATATCCACAAACACATAAACCAAATTTCATTACAATTAAATTAAAACCCTTACTTTGTAAAGGTTCTAAGGTGTAAGAT
>NW_027108702.1:150176-155870 GCF_000696795.3 Halyomorpha halys | reverse complement strand
ATAATATAACGAATTTGAAATTTATGTCTTCGCGAAAAAGTGGCGTCAAATTGCTGGTTGATAAAGTCCGAAACAGTGCCGAATGCAGTGGATTGACGAATATAGAGCATAAAGTCATGTGTTTACAAATCTTATATCTATGAAATTTGTATTTTTAATTATATTAAATAGAACAAATTAATATTGATATCACATATATATATTAAGTTTAGTATTGCATATTAATTTTTACGTAATAGGTAAGTTCAAGTGGATTATTTTCATTTTATACATTTTGGATTGACCTCTTCCGCGTTACCGACTGTGTCTCGATTCCATTTTGGAGGAATAAAGGTTATATTGTAAACAAAAAAAGTTATCATACCCTAGGATAAATTATCTTAAATAATATATTTAACACTTTTTAAAACTATATTTTATTGTTCTACATCTTGCCAAACGACTAACCTGGAATCCTCACACAAAACTGAAAAGACAGGAAACTGCACGCAGATTCCGACTATTACAGCACTTACTAGACAAACGGTCTAAACTTCCAACTCATTACAAAAGACTGATCTACATGACAATAATAAGGCCCATCTGGACATACGGAGTTGAGCTTTGGGGCTCCACTAAACCTTCGAATTCCTCTCGTATCCAATCTTTACAAAAGATCCAAATTACTTCGTAAAATCCCCAATGCTCCTTATTTTGTTACTAATAAAACCATCCAAAAAGACCTAAATGTTCCTTATGTAACCGATCTAGCCCGAACCCGATATTATTCCTTCCATAAAAAAACTCCCTAACCACCCAAACCCACTAGTTTCTAACCTTGGTTCCTCTTCCATTCCTGACAATCCTCCTAGGCGTCAGAAAAGAAGATGGCCTCGTGACCTTATATTGTAAACTGTTTTTAGAGTTCTACTACTGGGTAGTTTCTCTACATCCTGTATCATATCATTATGTCATTATGATCAAATTTACTCGTTGTATTTTTTATAAAGTTGTAAATAACAATAAATAAATAAAATAAAAAAAATGTATTGTACAATTGAATCCGCATATGCGATAGAGAACTAACCAGAAGTTTTGTGAAATTATGTTTAATAGGCTACACCAATATATTTTTACAAGAAATTTCATTTTGTAACGTAAACCCAAGGTACAACGTTCCTCTATAGCATTATGAGATATAGACAGAGACTTAGGTTTTTGTTACGAAGTAAAAATAATATCGATATATATTATAAAATATGAAAAAAAAAATAACGATGGTTAGATCATATTGTATATTTCGGTTCAAATTACAGTATGTATATTAGCTAAAAGTAAAAATATATTTTAGCATATATCCGATCCACCTTAGAGCAAGCCATAATTGCTCTGACGGATCGATTCCACAGAAGGCGGTCACTGTAGTTAGTGTTTAATTAAATTCATCAATTAGTGTACTACTAGTGCCCTAGTTCAACAATTAGTATCCTCCTTGGAGCTAACTAGGTCTTGTCTACACACCTCATGGTCGCGGTACAAAAACTAAAGTATGCAATCGATAAAAAAATATATCTTTATTGAAAATATTTTATAAAATATTTACCGGTTTGAAAAAATAAACCCCTTTTCGAAAAGTAAAAAGAAAATATAGACTTTAAAGGTGCGAAAAGAAAAAAACGAAGTGATGCTAGAAAAAATCGTATTCCCCAAAAATATTGTGCCAATAATTTTGATAATTATCCTTAGTAATGATCTTTTTTATTTTACTTAAATAAAACAACACTTCATCTAATACAATGAAGAAAGTCGTGGAAGTGAATATTTTTTTTATTGTTTAATTTAAATTTTTTATATAAATTTATTTAATTTTTGAAATATTCATTTTCCAGGGTGTCAAGAAAAGTGATATGATTCACGCCCCGCACCCCATTTATTTGCCATATTTATTTCTCAATTTGAAATAAGTGTAAATAACTAAACCATATCGGTTTTCATATCGGAACTCAAAAATAATTTATTATATATCATTTTTTTTATCTTTAGTTACGCCTTTAAATTTACATTTTATTGCCATATAATATAAAATGATCAGATTAAAAATAATATGTATATAGATGATTGACCATAAGTTAATTTGAAGGAGATGGTTAGTACTGAGATCAAGAAGGAAGAATAGTTATCAACTATTTTTTTTTTCCGACGTTTCGACCAACGTTTTAGGTCTTCATCAGAGCTATAGGGTGGAGATGTAAACAAAGACCTCTAATTTGAGAGCAAAAATGCTGATAGGAAATAAATAAATAGTTGATAACTACTACTATTTGACCGCAGCCATGACCATCGACTAAAAAAAAAAAAAAAAAATGATAAAAAAATTAAGTATTTTCCCTCCATATATTGTAAATTTTAAATTTGGGAACTTTTCTTCCCGAATATTTATAGTTCTAAACGAAAACCACTTGTACAAAAAAAAAAGAAAAAAAAATATATTGCAAAACATGTACGAGTTAGTTGTATTTGATAGTTATAAGTTATCTAAATACATCTGTAAAAAATCAATTGACTTGGACAATGAGAACAATAAAATATTGAAACTTCTCCAAAATATAGTTTATTTATTATTCACTGAACCTCATGATCCTAAATAAAAAAAAAATGTATATATATTTTTTCTGTAATAATAGAAACAGTAATATTTTTTCAAAGATTGCTTATTAGAAAAGCATTGGCCTATTTAAGAGTTCACCCATGAAGAAAAATACATTAGCAATAAATAATACAACACGACTGCTGCGGTAGTATTGTCGTTAAGAGTCCGATATTCGACTTGGACCGCAATCCCTACAAAAGTTGTGTCCCAGTTCTCCTGATACATTGCCCAAGTTTGTTCCAACACCAATTGTAGAGATCTTCCGCAACATATAGCCCTCCACAACTAACTTGCAGATTAACAGTTTGCCGTAGTATCTAGTACCATTATCCTTGGCTATGTTTTATTGTAAAAGGAGAAGAATAAAGCCTTTAAAAGTTATTCAATAAAGAATAACTTTATGGTAAATTTTATATCTCGTTACACATTCTGGTTGATAAAAGGCACTATTTACATGATACTCATTGTTTACATCGGGGCCTGCTCGTGCTATACTGCAGGTGTCCCAAGTGTAATTTTACGATTATAATAAATTTTTAGTGGAAAAAGGGGGCTGAAAATTGTGGGACTTTCCGCTAATTAACATGTATATATTTCCTTCCATTTATAAAAGTATTAATCCCTGGAGGGGCAGATGATGTTAGTGTGTTAGGTTTAATTTAACTCTCAATAAATAAATTAGAAAAGTGGGGTCTCATAGAAATCATGCGCTTATCTGGTTGCTGTTGGAAGTTTCGCTGTCGCGGTCACTTCCGCGTTCTATGGCCGCTTCCCTCGTCGAGGTGTACGGTGTGCTGTGTGCGGAATGGTGAAAACCATGTAATCTTCGCCCCGTGTCTGAAAAGACGTCTTCGTACCTCCGTGGCTGGCCAGCGTCTTCGGAGCCTTCCGGTGTCCGCGGAAAGGGGGGGGCATGAGAAAATGAGACCCCCGACCCCGACTTTATATAAATCCAAAAAAGAATGGTAAAGATCGGATTACTTAATACCGACACTCGTATTAGAATAAAGGGAAAAAATTACTAAAAATAAAATTAAAATATTTTACGAAAATTAAAGTGACATTTTAATTTGAAAAGCTACGTCACCATGAATTTTCAGAAATAAAAAAGTGAAAGGAGAAAAATAAAAAAATGAAGATGCGCGCATTTCACAACTTTAATTTACTGCTCTACTTAAGAGAATTACTTTTAATAATATTTCTCTTGCAATATTATAACATTTTTCAATTACAAAAGTATGAGTGCCATCTGTAGCTCAGTGGTTGGTCACAGTCTTACCATCCTAAGGTCCATTGCCACCGAAGCGGTGCCGGTTCGGATCCTGCTTGGGGCGTTGTCCTTTTTTTATTGAGTGGCGGCTCCACAAAATGAAAACTTCGACTCTCAACCATGGTGAAAATAATCGGAATAAAAATAAAGAATTTATGCCTGGCAGTATAGAAAATTCCAACGCCATTAAATATTAAAAATATTGAAGATAAGTATGATTTAATAGAATTAGTTATTCTAACAACCGAAAGGCTCATATATATTATGAATTAAAATAAAAAAACTAACTAATTAATTACTATGGCGTTATGAAAACAACTTCAGACTGGCGAAACGGAAATATGCACCTCATATATGCTCGCCAGTTTAAAGTCAAATTGGTGTTAGAACGAATCTTTTATTTATGCACGTTTAGACATTCTCCATTACCTTCTACGACTTCCTGAACTAAAAAGTAATTTTTCTCTAAAATCTTTTCAATGGTTTATAATACGTCTAAATTACTACTCCAATTACAGGAAATGTGTTTTCAACCAAGAAAAAATATTTTTCATAAATGTAAAATGTTTTACCATCTTAAATGTTATAAGTATAAGAGCTCCAAGCGGATTTTCTGAGCAACTTGTTTTATAACCTTTCCTTCCTAAACTTCATGTTGTTGTTTACTTATAAATTTTGATATAAGCAATTTATTACAACATGCCTAAATTGAGTGGTAAGTGGAAGTTTGGCCACTGAGTTCCTTCTTGATCTTCTAATTTGTGAGGAAGAGAATCAATATGAGCTAATTGACAACTGTCATTACATTATTATTAATGTCATCCATTGCTTTATCAGTTATAAAAACATCCAAAACAATACAGACACAATCAAAACACAAACTACGAGCTAGTAATCTAAAGGCGGATCCACATGTTGGCCGCTCGCTACGAATCAGAGGCTTCTACAAATGCTCGGTAAACAAAGAGCGGGCCATCCACATGTCAGTGTTATTCAGAGAGGCAAGCATGGCGGACGATAAGTGGTTTCAGCCATTGCACTGGAATTATATTATTTTTATTACAAAAAAAAAAAAAATGAAAGGAAATTAAATATAAATAAATAAGATAAAATATAAAACTTATTATAAAAATTAACTAAAACCTCCTAACAGCTCTCAGTTGCAACTAGACAAAGAACAATGGTGGAGATGCTACACGAGCGCTCTCACGAACCCCTTTGATCTGTGTCCAAAAACCGACTCTCGACGGATCGGCAACGAGCTTAGGCCAACTCGTACAAGCCACCCATCCACATGCTCGTGCCTGCCCGAGTTCGCCTTGGCTTGGCCAACATGTAGAGGCCCCTTAACAAAACCGTTACGAGCTCAGCTGGTCTGTTGCGTGACGTAGTTCTCCATTTAACAGACCTAGTAACAGACTCTCAACCATGTTATATATTATATCGTTTTAACATGGTAATAGAAGGAAATATTTTTCCATTTGAAACGCTTTAATATGTTAACCAAAGATCATAAATACCCCTAATATTGGCCCAGAAGCTGCAGGAGGCAGGGAAGAACGGGGATGGCTGCTCCACAGGGCTCTTTAGAGGAAGACATCTCTAAAATTTGGCATTTAAGTCCTGTCAATCCATTTCAATGAGGATAAGATCAAGCTTATATTAACCATCATTTAATTTTATACTGATATACTGAGATTAATCAAAATCGTTGAAGCCATTTTTGAGAAGGTATTTTCCGATAGAATATACATTGTATCGGATATTTCTATTTTTTTTTCTCCTTTATTTAATT